>NC_089582.1:20333834-20566868 GCF_019320115.1 Miscanthus floridulus | reverse complement strand
CCCATGCGGTTCTTTCCACCTTTGGATAGGAACCGGCGGGCATGGAGGGCTCGCATGGAGGCTTTGCAAGGGCGGGATGCACAAGAGGACAGCCCCACTTTGGTGCACTTGACCACGTACCTGCTCGCTCTGGATGAGCAGTACGACCGTCAAGCCTTGGAGCTGAGGGCGTGCCTTCGACGCACCGAGGAAGCCGAGGTTTTCAACCGGATGCTCCAGGTGCAGCTCGCCGAAGCGCATGCCAGCGCTGCAGCTGCTGAGAGCCGAGAGGCTACCATGGAGGAATCTCTGAAGGAGGCTGAAGATCGGCATGTCCATCAGCTGGGTGAGGCCTATCTGTTCACTAGGGCCAGGCGGAGGTCGCTGGTTGATGGAAGGCAGGATGCCCCGATCTTGGAAGGGATCCCTCTCCACCCGCCAGAGAGAAGAAGAACCGGTGATGCAGAACCGCAAGCACCTCCGTCGTCGGAAGTGTTAGAAACAGAGCCCTTGATTCCTCTCACTCAGCCATTGCCACAAGAAGATGTAGAGTAGTTGCCTTGGGATGTTGTACACGTAGTAGTAGTACTTTTCGTCGCTGTCCTCCGGTATTGTATTCTTGTCGTTGTTGTTCGTCCGTAGTGTTGAGATCGTCTGACAGTAGGTGAATGCTATGTCGAGAATGGAGCATGAATGCCTGTACGTTGTACCCGCATAAGATCGTTGGAACGTGCATTTTAATTATTTCGCTGTGTTTATTGCGTTCATTTACTTTAAAGCCTCGTTCGGCGTGCTCCAAGTTTTCAAGGGCGATATTAAGCGGGTTACAAGAGAAGTTGTCATTCAGATGCCAAGCAGATCAGCCATGATTGGATGTTATTGGACACTGTATCGACTAACTTTGGATGTCCCAACAGAACACTTGAATCTTTTTAAAACAAATCCGTCGTTGGATTTGAATTCCTTGTCCCTTGTTGTGGAGGGAAACCTTTGTTGTTGAATTTTTCCCTTGCGATACCCCCTTTACTCTGTGGTCTATGACCCCACTACCTTCATGGCGTGTAAGTTGGTGATAGTTGCCTGGTTAAAAGCTTATGGTGCCGCGACGAAACCGAGGGCTCCGTGTGGAACAGCTGCCACATGTGACACTGCTCGGCATGCGCTGGTATCGAGGTTGTTAACCAAGTACCTTTACCAAGTTACACTGCCGTACCGTTTTGTTTTAAAGTTTTCTCCTTGAAAATGTTTGGGTGTTCAAACGGGAAATCCATAATGGGGATGCAAAAGTGTCTTTCAAGGTAAAAAGGAGATGGTTTGGAGAAAGGAAGTATGACATGATCTGGGTTTACAAAAAAGACGGATGTGGTCGAGGAAGGTCAGCAGTGGATAGTCAGGAGTAGTTGCAAAAGTCAGAGTGGACGTTTTGTCCCAAGCCCTGTGCTTAGTTGACCGTGCTACGCATGCCGGGTTATTTCGCTGCATGCCCTGCGAACGCCGTCTGTGTCGGGATCGGTAGCATCCCATTTTTGCGTGGCCACGGCATCGTGCAGTGCTCGCCGTCTTTGTGCACTGTGCGTTGCTCCTTTTCCCCAGCATCCGGTCGGCTCTCGACTCTCATGCCTCGTCCCTCGTACCGGACCCCCCCCTTCCCCTCCCTCTTTTCTTCTTTTGTGAACATGGTCGCCCGCACACCTGCCTCATCGAGCGGACCCCCTCTACTCTCCTTTAGTTCCCCTCCGCCGCTCGCACAGGAAGCGCACCATGTTTTCGATCTTATCTCCGCAGCATGCACCATCTGTGTATTCCAGCTCCGCTGCATCCGCCGTCGGTGTGTTGCTTTTCCCTCTCCGTTCGCCTCTATAAATACCCTTCGTCCTTGCTCTTCTTCTTCATCCTCATTCCCCTCGCGTTCCGACGCATAGCTACGAGATCCGGCCGTCACTTTGAAGCTAAGTTCGTCTATCTGAGGTGATGGTGTGATCTGAGAAGAAGAAGGGATCCAGTTCGTCGAAGAAGTTCAAGTTCCCTTGGTTAGTTGGCCTTAGGATTCATGATGTTTTACTTCTCAGTCGACTGTTTCTGGATTTGTTGGTGCTACGCCATGTTTTGGATAATCATTATCTTGTTGTTTCTCCATTGTCCTCGTCTATCTCGACTTCTGGAGTAGGACTCGGTTGTACCAAGTTACTCGTAACCATGTATCCCTAGATCTCCGTGTGGTTTAGTATTCGAAGTCGTGTAATCTTTCGTGTAATCCCTGATCTACGGAATGTAATCGTGTTTCCCCTTTTCTGCTTCCAGTTTGAAATCTCGGGACGAGATTCCTTTTTAGGGGGGTTGGTTGTAACACCCTGGTGTTACGATCTTGTTTAGCACCATGGTTTAGGCTTAAGTCAAATTTTAGAAATGATTTTTTCTCGAATTTTAAAATTTAAAAACCAATTTCTTACGTCCACGGCAGAAGTCGGAAAATATGTTTAAAAGCACTGTTGTCCTTGCCGCACTATCGTTCTGAACATTTGCGAACAGTGGTGTGTCTCTCTGGTTCTAAATAATCCATCGCCGTGTATGCGGGCTTGGTTGATATCGCCCACGGAGCTGTATCGCAGTCTGCCTCCGTTGTCTCGTCATGTTATTGTCTTTGTCGTAGCGTCGTTGTCTGCCTTCGTGTCCCGCCAAGTTGAGTCCCCTCGGTTTGCGCTGTGTTCCTATTGTCTCTCCCTCTCTAGCCTCGTTTGTTGATCTAGCTACCTTGCTTCGCTCCGGACATACGTGCATACATGCATCAGTTCATGTATTTGTTCATATATATTTATATATATATGAAACCAACTTCACTGTGTAATACATCATTACCGTCAACTTTCTCCTCTACTGGCTGCTGTGCCGACATGTCCCTGCAGGTGGCATCTTTTCAGTTGTCTTTTCATATGCATGTGCTGCTTGGATATGGACTGCGAGTGAGAGAAGCACTGCTGCTTTGCACGTCGGGAAATCAAAGCTGCTGCTCTCACTCTGTTTCTCTTGTCATATCTGTCTTCCATTGTTTTTCCACGCCAACCGGACCATGTGTTCGTCTGCACTCGCTCAGGCCTCGCCTTTTTCCTTTGGCGCTGCTGGCCGCACTGCCCGGGCTGTCCTCCCGAGCCTCCATCGTCGGTTTTGTTTTTGGCTGCGTCCGCTGTCGTCAGTTTCTCCCGACGCTCGCTTCTTTTCCCCTCCCCGCGCCTCCACGGGTGCACCGACGCCTCAGCTCTGGAGGCCGCAATCGTCGTTGCTGGCACCGCCCGTGCAGGAGCGCCTGAGCCGTGTGTGGCTCCACATTTTCCTCTCACCCGCTCATCGCCGGTCCACCCCGCGCGACTGCGCGCGAGCACCGCCCTTCCAGGTGCCGTGCCCCGCTATCTCTTTAGCGCGCGCGTCGCACCCGTTCCCTGCTCGGTTGCGCTGCTGGCTGGTCGGCTGTCCGCTCACGCCACGCAGCTCGGTCGTCTGCGGGCGCACGTCGTGGTCTGGCCCTACGCGCGAGCCACTCCTACTGTGCCAATCACGTCGCCCCATCCTGTTGCGGACGTGACCGGAGCGCGAACTTAGCATTTTCATTTCCCCTCCTCTGCTTGCCACGGCCGACGGGGCCGCCACCGTAGGCTGGCTGCTCGGGACCACCAGCGCCAAATTCACAGCGGCTCCGACTTCGTCTTGATGTAGGTCGACTGGCCGACCCCTCCATTCCCTCAACCGACCACCACCGTACCCCAATTTGGAGGTTTTCGCCCCACCGCGCCATTAAGGCCGAGCTCGGCCGCGATCACCGCAATAGCTCAAGTGTTCACCTCGAGTCAAATTCGTTGCACCGCTAGCCTCGCCTCTACCTCCGCTCCACCCTGCGTACCTCCCTTGAACCTCTACCGCCTCCTAGCTTCCGCTGACGTGGCCGTGCTGTCGCGGTGCGCCGCCGCGCCATCCGGGCGCACGTGGTCAGCGTCATTCGGGGAGTCTCCGACCGAGCCGTCACCCCAGCCAGGTTCGTGGTGAGTCACTGGAGCTCACCAGCCACCCCTACCACTCCTTTGATGCCTCGGCTCACCGGAACACCGCCGCCACCGTTGCAGATCGTCGTCATCGCGGGGGAGCCGTTCCTGTGCACCTCCGGCTTCCCAACCGCCACCCATCCATGCGCGTGGACCCGCAGGTGAGAGTCGACCCCCTAGATAAGCAGTAGGGTGTCCTAGTTGGCCGGCGTAGTCACCTGGTGCCGCTGGCTGCCGCGCCGGTGGGCGACGAGGCATCGTGGACCTCCCCGTTGCGAGGACGAAGGTTTAGAAGGGTGTTCTTGCGAAGCCGCGGTCTGTAGGAATAGTACATAGGACTGTGGGTTGATTCTGTTGTTCGTGGGGGCGTTTTTGCTTAAACGCCGGGGCGTGCACGGACATCCCCGCCTGCGCCGTTTCCGCGCGTGGGCCGCGCCGTCGTGGGCCGCCTGCTGCTGGGCCACCGCGCCCGCCTGGGCCGTCATGCGCCGTCCGTCTGGGCTGCGGCTGACTGCGCGCGCCGTTGGGCCAAGTGATTGGCGCCAGCCCATTTCGACTTGTAGAGTAAGTTCTGAGTTAGTTTAAAAAGGTAAACTTGTAAAATCGATATAAAATGGTATAGGAGTCTAAAAATAGTGAAACTAGTTTTGTTGAGTCCCTAAAATCATAACCTACTTATTAGTGTAATTCGTTCACATAGTTTGATGATATTTTTAGGATCTATATAATTAAAATGGGGTACTTAATATTGTAAAATATAAGCTTATAGGGATTGTTGTGATAAATTGTTAATAGTATTGGATCTGAAATTTTTACAGTAGGTTCCTAGCAATATTAAGTACTCACCGTAGTTTTTGTAGTTCTAGAATAATTGGTTGCTAGATGGATAATGAGGCCCTTTTCCGAATAAGGATTAAATAGATAGAATAAAATAAAGAAACAACTTTGGTTTATATCACTAAAATTATTGTTGGGAAGTAACGCCTTATCTGACAACGTGTACATGTAGCCTAAGTATGGTCGTCGTAGAACTAACCCGTTAACTCGAGAGGCGTACGTTGTATTTTACGAGTCACGATTGCAGTTGATTAATTATATCTTTGCATTGCATCGCATGCATATCATATAGGTACGATGGTGGATCAACAGGTCGATCGAAGGATGATTGGGAATCCGAAGATGATGCAACGGGCTTTCTATCCAGTTGATGGTGGATGATCTGAAGATGCAGATACTAACTTTAAATATATCTTACCCAGGCAAGCCCCGGTGCATAACCCCTACCTTTCTGCAGTTTAAATTATATATGTGCATTAAGTTTTAAGAAGTTGAATGAAACCCACTTGCATATATATCTTTATCCTATGAGTCTTACTAGTATGACATGATCGTGTAGATTGCTATGCTACAGGACTCCGGTAGAAGTCGAGTGATTGCCTGTCACTCGCGAGAGATAGGAAATATATTATTGGATTACTATCACTTGGAAAATATGAAAATGGTGACCGGGCAGGGATATGGTTTGGTTATTGGTGGGTGTAAGAAGTTGTGTCGCCGCGGAGACGGGTCATAGCTTGGTTACACCGTTTCTCCCTGTCTGGTCGATTAAGGACCGATCGTGCATATGACTCTAGGCAGGTCACAGACTTATTATCCCGAGCACATACTTGTGTATGGGCGCTTGGAAAGCTTGTTGCTCTCTTGTCGCGGATCCGGCTCTTTCCGGACCGACTGTCAGGGTTTTATTTTGGTGGAGGAGGTCCTTGCGCCGCACTGAGTCCGGGACTCAGGGGCGGGGGCTTGGAGTCCCAGTTTGGACGGGGACCTGGACACCCGGGACAGGAGAGTGATGGGTTGGTCCTGCTTGTGCCCGGGGTACAAGCGGGGCGTGTGTTTTCGGGGTACCCAGCTGGGGGCATTGATTCGCGAATCGCCGGGAAATCCGGTACGGCTTGTCTACGGTTTAGCATCGTAGTAAGAACTGAAGATGAAAGATGGAAGATGGACAAAAGGAAATCTGATTGCTTACCACTTGCTTGAAAGTAGCACAGGTGCTTACATAGAATGGTTAGCTAATGAACCAATGCGGCTCTTACTAAAAATCAAATATAAGGACGCACGCCTAGTAATGCTTTCTGCAAATGCAACCCACAAACCAGATAGCCTTGCATATCCTTGGAGTCTTTTCTTTTCTCTTATCGGGTAAGTCTTGCTGAGTACAATTGAGTACTCAGGGTTTTATTCCCCTTATTGCAGGTGACAGGTGGATGCTAAAGCTGACTCTTGTGTGTGGATTCCTCCTGGTGGGCTCAGAGAGGATTTCCTTTACGTTGCGATCGTAGTTTTTATTTATAACTCTCACCAAATGCTTTTATAAATGGAAGTTTAATAATATGTTGTCGTAGTCTATATGTCAATACTTCCTCATGTCATGTTTAGATATTTATTTCCGCTGTAACTCTAGTCACATGTTTATATTCCGCTGTTCAAGTAAATTATTTATAACTCTGATAATATGATTTCATTCCGCTGTCATATTAATAAATATTATACTCTGATGTTGTATTAAAAGTGATGTAAGAAATGGTTACGAATGATGTAAGCTTTATTCTCTCATTTGTGATTCTGGTGGCAAAAATGTGGATCTTCGGGGTCTCCCCTGGGGTGTGTCCGACGGAACCGAGTAATTTAGTGTTCTCCCTTGAGTGCTTAGTGTCTAATGGAAGACAAGCACTCCTGTGAGGCATTAGATTAGGCGGTTCTGCCACACTAACCCTATCATGAAGCAACGCTACTTTGTAGTTAGTAGAATAGGTAGACCTGTTTGGTTTATAGTGTAGCTCTAGCTCTAAGAATGCAATATTTTTTTATAACATAATAGTGTAACATGTCCTTGGATGAATGTCAATAAACAACAAAGTTTATCCTCAATTTCCTTCGTTGAGGAGCCCAATGAAAAGTTGAATAACAGCGGTATAAGTTTAAATGATCTCTTGCGCAGCCTATAGTTACAAACACCATTAAAAAGTAGAGATCGAGAGAACTGATAGAATTCTTAGATTATCTAGGCGTAGATCAGTGGGTAAAATTCAACTTAGACAAAGGGAACTTGATGATGTACCTCGTCCAGTGAAGTCACGGCCATGGCGTCGGCGAAAAAGTAGCAGTAGCTTGACGTGCCCGCTAGGGTCTCGAAGAAGGCAGGAGTGCAGACGCGGTCTGGAGGCAGCGATGAAGGCGGTGGAGCTTCCCGTCGCTCACAGCGCACCCTCACGATCGGACTAGGGTTAGGACATGGTGGGGCGTTGGCGGCTGCGGTGAACCTCGTGTCTTGTGTCCGAGCCCCCACCTTCCTCTTTTATAGCGCTGCGCGACGGGGGCCCATCAGCCAGGAGAACGGCTGGGCGCCCCCGATCAGAGCGTGGATCAAAGGTCCAATTAGCCGTTGGGCCAACTGGTAGAGATCAATCTACCAAGAACAAGAACACCAATTTCATCATGTACAACTGCAAGTCGATGAAATGGGAAGCGGGGTGCGCATGGGAGACCTAGGCGGCAGCGGCCCTCGGCATCATAGGAACAAGTCTAGTGGTAGGCAACACTAGTCCGTGATGAAGGCTTGTTTGCCATAGTAGACTACGTCAAAAAATACGGAGCCAGTAAGTCACTACACCTTTTGTTTTCCATTACAGCCCTTAGTAACCTAGATGATCTACCATGTAATTAGAGAGTAAATGTCCCATATTGACATTTGTCCTCCCCTCTTATAAACCTAAGTTAGGGGTGTGGAGGGAAGGGGTTCAGGAATTACTCCAAACTTGAATCAACTTCTAAGTTAGGGGTGTGCTTGGGTTAAATAGCCATGTGAAATGCTCCAATGCAATTAAGTAGGTGAGGAGTGCTTCTCCCTTTCCATTTCATCAAAAAAATAATTATCTTTGTTTCGTAACATATATTATAAGATAATAAAAACGGTAATATGCTATTTTGGACACACTTGGCATTGCTCTTGTGGCCATCCGCATTACACATGACACGTGGGGAACATAATACTAATATCATATGCGAACTGATCATAGATTAGTTGGTTAGGTTTCTTGTGGTGGAACTTGTTTATTCAGGAGTACTCGATTTGGCACACGTGTTTATATATTTTTTGATTTATTTTAGAATTTAACGATGCTATGCTTTTAGTGTTAGACGACGTCCCGTCAACGACGAGGCGCCCCTGGGGAGGGAGTGTGCTGGTGTGGGGGCGGCCGGATTAGACGGGGAGTTGAGCCGCGCTTTTGGGGTCCGCTAGGGAAGCCCGACGGCGGGCCTTTTGGCGGGGGGAAATCGCGGGAAATCACCCCTCTCCGTCTCGCACTTTCGCGCCTCCGCCCCTGCCCCTGCCAAGTCACGCATTCGCGTCCCCGGTCCGCGTGCGTACCGTGCCCGTATCCGAGTGTTTCTCCGGGCGGCACCGTACACGTACACGTACACGACCACGGTCCACTCCGTCCTGTTTCCATGTACATACGTACGTACGCCCATTATTCCCCTGCCCTTCAATGCCACATCTCAAGCCCAAGCACGCTTCACCTTCGGCCTTTGACCTACCGTATACATACTGTAACTAGTTCTGTACACACATCCTCGTCGCCGTGACCGTGACCGTGAAGGGGGAAGCCGGGAAGGGGAACCAAAAGGCAACGGAGGACCAAGGACCGAGAAAAGACACTCCCATCACCCACTGCTGCTGCCCGCCTCCACTCTCCACTCCATTGCCCCCAAGCTACTCCCTCCCCTCTTCCCCTCTTCTCCTCCTCCCGCCGCCCCACAGCCACAGCAGCTGCCGGGAACCAAACCCATCCACCCCTAGCTAGCTAGGGTTAGGGTTCCGCGGCTGTGCCGTCTTCCCCAGGGCTGCTCCGGCCGTGCCGGCCCCCCATTGCACCCCCCTGCAACCCCCATTATCCTTTCCTTCTTCCACCCATTCCTCCCTTCCTTCCCTCTCCACCCTGCTGCTCGGTCGCCAAGCGCGGTGCTGCTGGTAGGCGGTGGCTGCTCTTCTCTGTGCGCTGCTAGCGCACGCTCGGTGTCGTTGCAAGGTAAAGGACACCCGCGCCGCTCCCTGCTCTTCCTGCGTGCATTCGCATCCGCATTGCATCTGGAGACCGGAGGTGTTCTTCCGTCTTTGATGTTTGGACTCATTCACCGTGCGAGTGGTACTACTAAAAGGGTGCGTCCTTTTGAGTTGCGTTTATGGGCGGTTCCGCCCGCGGTTGGTAGCTGTTTTTGCGGCCAAAGCCACCACTTTTACCGCCGTGCTTGTTGAGAGATTAATAAAGCCGTGGGGTTTTTTCTTTGTGTGCTGAAAGATGATTTTTGTGCTGTCAGAAAAAAGAAGCATTTTTTACTGGCTATTTATGCTACATTTTCCTCTCTTTTTTTGAGGAATATGCTAGATTTTTACTGCTCTAGTAACTCTTTTCGGAGCTCAAAGATTCGGTCTTTCAGGGGGTTTGTTCAAGCTGGAATCTGTGCCTGAGTTGACATTTTTGTGCTCATTTCAGGTTTAAAGGAGTTGAAACGGAGGAATCTGGGGGGTTTATGTCCATACTGGCTGCTGCAGAGATCAGCTGAAAGGGACAAGTGCTGTGGCTGGGATACCCTGTGCCCACGCTCGCTCCAATCTCCTCCAAGAAATGCGTCCTTGAATCCTACTAGCAAACTACCAGCCTCCCAACCAATCCGTGGAGGAAGAAAGTGAGTGATGGGTCTTCTGGGGGGTTTCCTGGCGCTGCTCCTGCTCGTTGTCTCCCCCGCGCTTGCCCAGCTGCCTTCGCAGGACATCCTGGCGCTCCTGGCCTTCAAGAAGGGCATCACGCACGACCCCGCCGGCTACATCACCGACTCCTGGAACGAGGAGTCCATCGACTTCAACGGGTGCCCGGCGTCCTGGAACGGCGTCGTGTGCAACGGCGCCAGCGTGGCGGGGGTCGTGGTCGACGGCCACGGCATCTCGGGCGTTGCCGACCTCTCCGTGTTCGCCAACCTCACATTGCTCCTGAAGCTCTCTGTGGCAAACAACAACCTCTCGGGCAGCCTCTCGAGCAATGTGGGCAGCCTGAAGAGCCTCAAGTTCATGGATGTCTCCAACAACCGGTTCTCGGGGCCGGTGCCGGAAGGTATCGGCAATCTCCGCAGCCTGCAGAACTTGTCGCTTGCTGGGAACAACTTCTCTGGGCCGCTGCCTGAGTCCATCGACGGGCTTATGTCGCTGCAGTCGCTGGATGTGAGCCGCAATTCTTTGTCTGGTCCGTTGCCTGCGGCTTTGAAAGGGCTGAAGAGCTTGGTTGCGCTGAACGTGTCCTGTAATGCCTTCACGAAGGGTATTCCTTCTGGGCTTGGACTCCTTGTGAACCTGCAGTCTTTGGATCTGAGCTGGAACCAGTTGGAGGGTGGAGTTGATTGGAAGTTCTTGATCGAGTCCGCTGTTGCTCATGTTGACTTCAGCGGGAACCTGCTCACCAGTACTACGCCCAAAGAGCTCAAGTTTCTAGCGGATATTTCGGAGACGGTTCTGTATCTGAACCTGAGCAACAACAGGCTGACTGGATCGTTGATAGATGGTGTTGAGCTCTCTACTTTTGGGAGACTGAAGGTCCTTGATCTGAGCAACAATCAGTTATCTGGTGACCTCCCAGGGTTCAATTATGTTTATGATCTTGAAGTTTTGCGACTCGCAAACAATGCATTCACTGGATTTGTGCCTAGTGGGCTTCTCAAGGGTGATTCTCTGGTCCTGAGCGAGCTGGACCTGAGTACTAATAACCTGACAGGTACTAACTCTACTTAACAATTATTCTTTCAGCCCTCTTCCTTTTTGCTGAATGCCATACATCATGAAGATTACCTAGTCCAATGTCTTTTTTTCTTCAGAATATCAAGCACAAAAGTGAAGGGCAGGCCTGGTGCAGTGGTGAGAGCTGTCTCACTGAGTCACCAGGTCGTGGGTTCGAAGCAGCCTCTCCGCAGATTTTGTGGGGGGAAGGCTTGCCTCGGTTTTCCCCTTCCCCAGACCCCACTCACGTGACCTCCGGCACTGGGTCTGCCCCTAATAACAAGCACAAAAGTAGCATTGGTTAACACAAGTTGTGAAAAAACATCAACCATTAATTCTGATATAGCACTTTGTGTTTCTTATCCTTTATCTTGTCGTCTTTATGCAATCTAAATGACTAGTTGACTTGCTAATTACAAAAACAAAAGAACTGAATGATATATGTTTGTTTGCATGAGTACTTATTCTAATTTTACCCTTAGGTGAATTTTATATAGAGTTTTCATTTAACATGAATGATTATCTATGCTAATCCTTGCTCATAATATTTCATACTATGTGATTGATGACAGCATTTGTGTTAACTGTTAAGTACTGGGGTTGGGATATATGTCCTGATGGAAAGATTTATTGCTGATGAAATCAGATATAACAATGGGCAGGGCACACCTTACGAATCTCATGTTCAGCTAAACTAAACTGCACTATGAATTTCTGGTTTTAGTACATAATAAATGGAAGTAACACGTGCATCTGTTGTGTAGTTCTTTTATTTAATCTCTTCTGTACTAGTTCTGTAGAATTGTAGTGCAATGTATCACCATTCTAATTATAGTACCTCACTACACTCCAAGCTTCTCAAAATTAGTGCCCTGTCTTGACCTACTAAGTAAAGAACTAGCCATCTTGTCTATTGGTTGGCTTTAAAGTAGTGTTAGTCCATGCAACCTGTGAAAAAAATATCAAACATAAATTCTCATCTAGCACTGTGTATCATTGTATACAAATGATGATTTGAACTGCTGATTACCCAATAATATGAACTGAATGCTATGCGCAATGTGCTTGAGTTCGCACCAGTTAGCTTATTCTGTTTTGCCCCTTAGGTAAGTTCTATATAGAGCTTTCATTCAGCATAGGAGATTCTTTGTGCAAATGTGTGCTCATAATGTTCCCTACTGTGCCATTGTCTAAAACTTATTAATTTTGTCCAGTGCAACTAATGGGTTGGTTCTCGTTCCAAAACTCGCTGATAACAAACTTGATATGGTAGTTATACATGCATAGAGGCAGACTGGTTAATGCAGTAGCTTGAGTTAGCATTTTTAAAGGAAAGGAGATAAAACAACAGCCAACATAAATAAAAAAAGTTATATTAAATGGAGACGAGTACTTGATTTGCGGGCATGTATCCTGATGGCAAGATAGAAGCAGATAATGTAGCGGGCACAACATACTAATGTCACGTCCAGTTAAACTGCACCATAAATTTGTGTTATGTTACAAAGGCATGGAAGTAATATGTAAATATGTGACATGTAATTGTTTTATTACCCTTTTCTGTACTAATTGATTAGAGTTGCAGTGCAGTGTTTCTCCACCATTCTAGTTACAGTACCTTACACTACTCTATGCTTCTCAAAATTAGTACCCTGCCTGGCCTACAGAGTAAAGAACTAGGACATCTTGCCATGTGGTTGGCTTTAAATGTTGTGGACTCCTTTCTGATACAATAAGTAACAAGGCTAGCAGCCCCAGCTGTATAAACTATGATTGAATTGAACCTGTGCATTTCATGGCTTCATGCTATAGTTATGATACCTGAGGTCATGCAAATCATTGGCTTGCTTTGAGTAAAAGTAATGGGTTTGCCCCTAGAATTCAGTACATTAGCAAATACTGTAAGACTGCACAGGACATTAATGTTAAGTGTGCTAATGCATTTGCAGCAACAACAACAACAACAACAACAACAAAGCCTTTAAGTCCCAAACAAGTTGGGGTAGGCTAGAGTTGAAACCCAGCAGAAGCAATCAAGGTTCAGGCACGTGAATAGCTGTCTTCCAAGCACTCCTATCTAAGGCTAAGTCTTTGGGTATATTCCATCCTTTCAAGTCTCCTTTTATTGCCTCTACCCAAATCAACTTCGGTCTTCCTCTGCCTCTCTTCACGCTACTATCCTGGCCTAGGATTCCACTACGCACCGGTGCCTCTGGAGGTCTCCGTTGGACATGTCCAAACCATCTCAACCGGTGTTGGACAAGCTTCTCTTCAATTGGTGCTACCCCTAATCTATCACGTATATCATCGTTCCGAACTCGATCCCTTCTTGTATGACCGCAAATCCAACGCAACATATGCATTTCCGCGACACTTATCTGTTGAACATGTCGTCTTTTGGTAGGCCAACATTCTGCACCATACAACATAGCAGGTCTAATCGTCGTCCTATAAAACTTGCCTTTTAGCTTCTGTGGTACCCTTTTGTCACATAGGACACCAAATGCTTGCCGCCACTTCATCCATCCTGCTTTGATTCTATGGCTAACATCTTCATCAATATCCCCGTCTCTCTGTAGCATTGATCATAAATATCGAAAGGTATCCTTCCTAGGCACTACTTGACCTTCCAAACTAATATCTTTCTCCTCCCGAATAGTAGTGCCGAAGTCACATCTCATATACTCAGTTTTAGTTCTACTGAGTCTAAAACCTTTGGACTCCAAAGTCTCCCGCCATAACTCCAGTTTTTGATTCACTCCTGTTCGGCTTTCATCAACTAGCACTACATCGTCCGCGAAAAGCATACACCAAGGGATGTCCCCTTGTATGTCCCTTGTGACCTCATCCATTACTAAGGCAAACAAATAAGGGCTCAAAGCTGACCCTTGATGTAGTCCTATCCTAATCGGGAAGTCATTCGTGTCTCCATCACTTGTTCGAACTCTAGTCACAACATTGTTGTACATGTCCTTAATGTGCTAATGCATTTGCAGTGTTTGCATATTTCCTTTCCTATGATGGCATTCTCTGATGATAGTATGAGAACCACTCATTTCTTATCTTTTGTACTAATTGTATTTACTTTACTATGCAGGCCATATCAATATGATCACATCAACTACTTTGCAAGTCCTTAACCTGTCCTCGAATGCTCTTTTTGGGGATCTTCCATTGCTTGCTGGGAGCTGCACTGTGTTAGATCTTTCAAACAACAAGTTCAGAGGAAATTTGTCAGTTATTGCCAAATGGACCAGCGATTTGGAATATGTTGACCTTAGTCAGAACAACCTAACTGGTACAATTCCTGATGTGAGCTCACAATTCCTTCGCCTAAACTACCTAAATCTTTCACGCAATGCTCTATCTGAGACCATCCCTGAAGCTATTGTTCAGTACCCTAAACTTACTGTGCTTGACTTGAGCTCCAATCAGTTGCATGGTTCTATGCCCGCTGATTTGCTAACTTCGTCCATGCTGCAAGAACTCTACATCCAAGATAACATGCTTTCTGGTGGCCTATCTTTTCCTGGTTCCTCATCCAAAAATTTGAGTCTTCAAGTGCTTGATGTTTCTGGAAATCACTTCAATGGAAGTCTCCCTGATGATGTTGCCTCCTTATCTGGCCTCCGAGTTCTTGACATTTCAACAAACAATTTCTCTGGTCCATTACCTGCCGCTGTGAGTAAGCTTGGGGCTCTTACTGATATTGATATATCAATGAATCAGTTCACTGGGCCATTGCCCGAGGATCTTCCAGATAACCTCCTATCCTTCAATGCGTCCTTTAATGACCTTTCGGGTGTTGTGCCAGAGAACTTGAGGAAGTTTCCAGAATCTTCTTTCCATCCTGGGAACTCAAAATTAGATTATCCTGCTAGCTCATCTGGATCTGGCAATTCCCCATCTGGGTCAGGAGGTGGGAAATCACTCCGTACAGGTGCTAAAGTAGCAATTGTAGCAGCTAGCATTGTTGTTCTTGTCATCCTTATACTTATTGCTATTGTATGCCACTACAAGCGAATCTCACGGCAGTTTCCTAGCTCTGAAAAGGTTTCAGACAAGAGCCTCCACAGGGCTACTAAAGACAGTGCTGGTATGAAAGGAAAAGACAACAAAGGTGGTTTGGTCTCAGCAGATGAACTTGTTACTCCTCGAAAAGGCTCTACATCTGAAGCACTTAGCCAAGAAGAGAAGTCAGCCGCTGGGGGCTTTTCACCATCTAAGGGCAGCCGCCTCTCTTGGTCACCGGATTCTGGAGAGGCATATGGCCAGGAAGGATTGGCACGGTTGGATGTGAGATCGCCTGACAGGCTAGCAGGGGAGTTGCATTTCCTGGATGAAACAATCACACTAACGCCAGAGGAACTTTCAAGGGCACCAGCTGAAGTTCTAGGCAGGAGCAGCCATGGGACTTCATACAGGGCGACACTGGAGAATGGTGTGTTCCTGACTGTGAAATGGCTGAGGGAAGGTGTTGCAAGGCCCAAGAAAGAATTTGCAAAGGAGGCCAAGAAATTTGCAAACATCCGACATCCAAATGTGGTTGGTTTGCGCGGGTACTACTGGGGTCCAACCCCACATGAGAAGCTGATCTTGTCAGATTATGTTGCGCCAGGAAGTCTTGCAAGCTTCTTATACGGTAATGCCATCATCTACTGATTACTTGTTTCTGCAGATGCCTTACTCTAAATAATGGCTCTTGCGTACTTAATGTGCATGCCATACTAGTAGTTAACTCTTACTCATAGTCAGACAACAAAATTCAGTCACCTACTCTGCTGAGATGATTCTCTGATTGCACAGATCGACCAGGAAGGAGAGGTCCTCCACTGACCTGGGCACAGCGTCTGAAGATCGCGGTAGACGTCGCACGGGGCCTGAACTACCTCCATTTTGACCGTGCAATTCCCCACGGAAACCTCAAGGCCACCAACATCCTGCTGGATGGCCTTGACCTCAACGCCCGCGTCGCTGACTACTGCCTGCACCGCCTGATGACACAGGCTGGCGTCGTGGAGCAGATCCTAGACCTGGGTGTGCTGGGCTACCGTGCCCCGGAGCTGGCGGCCTCCAAGAAACCGTCTCCCTCATTCAAGTCTGACGTGTATGCCTTTGGGGTCGTGCTTCTGGAGCTCCTGACGGGCAGGTGCGCTGGGGACGTCGTCTCGGGGTCCGAGGGCGGTGTCGACCTCACTGACTGGGTTAGGCTGCGGGTGGCAGAAGGAAGGGGATCTGACTGCTTTGACGTGGCCATGGCCTCGGATTCAGAGAACCCACAGGCTGTGAAAGGCATGAAGGAGACCCTGGGCATTGCACTGAGGTGCATCCGGCCGGTCTCCGAGAGGCCGGGAATCAAATCTGTGTACGAGGATCTTTCGTCAATCTAGTTAGCTAGCCTCATTGTGTAGTTTTAGATTAACACTGCGTGTTAAAACGTGTGCGTGTTCTGTCTTGGACTCAGAACTGCGTGGCGAATCCAAGTGTTAGTATGGCCTCACCTTGATGCCAGCAATTCGAAATGAAGTGCCTCATTGGTTGCCAAAGTGTGATGTTTCAGTGTTTTGTGCAATATCCTTCTTTTTTGCAATGATTTTGGTACTAGTGTAGTACTCATGTGAAAGAACCTTTTTTGACATGAATTCATGACTTCCTTCGGTAACTGATGATCGCATATACATATGTTTCCGAACACTGATGTAACAATTTGTTACAAGACAGGGAAAAAAAGGGGGGAAACATCCTATTGAAGGGAATCTTACTGTTATTAGAGGCATGTTTAAATTACCTTTGAATTATTAGAATTTCGTTGTGGATGGAATTATAATAATCTTATATTATGGATTATTAGTCGTCAACCCGTGCTCCATCACAAACTAGAATCTTTGTGTTACACAAGTATTAAAGCTTTTGTGGCGCAACTAATAAAAAAATGAACATTTTACTCTTTTTTCTATTCATTTTTTAACCCAATATCTTTGGCTTGTGCTCGGACGGACGGGGCGTCCGGACCCCGCGCCTATAGCCATTTTCCACGCTGTTTCCCACGTCCACATGGGGCCCATGCCGCCCTGAATGTCACCGGCATCGAGAAAAGAGGGAGAGAGGACGGCGGATGCCCAACCAGCGCCGGGAGGAGGAAACATCAAGGCGAGGCAGTAGAAAGCGAGGAGGGAGATGCAACATCCGATCTACTTTTGAAACATCTAGATGCAACACTTTCAACATATGTCTGAAGGCAGATGAAACACTTGAAACAAGCATAAACACTTGTGGAAAATGCCTGAAAAACAATTAAAAACCATTGCAAACATATGCAACATCCAGATAAAACACTTGCAAATATGCGTATGAAAACACCTGGAACACTTGAAACATATGCTTGCAACATGCATGTATATGCAATATCTAGATCTACTTTTGCAACATCCAGATAAAACACTTGCAACATACGTCTGGAACAGATGAAATATTTGGAACATACACTTGAAACATGCGTGTATAGCCATTATAACATATGCAACATCCTAATCTGACACTTGCAACATACTTCTGAAACAACTGAAACACTTGGAATATACTCTTGCAACATGTGCTTTCCGCGTAGCATCTACTTGCTGCTAGGATGAATGGAGGCTTGTCGACGCGGAGCTCGATGCCACAGAGTGGGGGGAGATACCAGCGGCCCAGTGAGCGGGCGACTGCGTAGCCCTAGCAGGCCATTCTCGTGCTACTTCCCACGGTCGTCCGTGCAGGTGCAGCGACGAGGCCTCCCGAGCCGCCATCGGGTACCGCAGCCGCGGACCTCATCCGCCTTGTCGAGGAGCTCCGAGAGCAGGAGTCCCGCCTCCGCACCGAGCTGTTGGAGCACAAGATCCTCAAGGAGACCGTCACCATCGTGCCGGTCATCGAGACCGACATCGCGGCTCTAGGCCGATAACGCGCACCTTCGTGCCGAGCTCGACGCCGCCGGTACTAGCCAGTAGCGGGTGGTTGAGATGGAGAAGGAGGTGGCGGAATTGTTTCTTTTTTTTTTGAGAAGCCGGGAGCAAGCTTCGTATTGGACTCCGCAGGCCCATAAAGAACGTGTCTGGAGCGAATGCCCTGAGGAGAGCATTACCGTTCTACCATATGTTATCTTTTGTAAATAGGGAGAGATGGAGAAATTTGTAGCAATTAGCATCTACCAAGCTAGAAGCAGGTTGTTTTACTTGTTTTATGTCAATTTTTGTGCCAAATTTTGCTGAAATTTAGATTGAATATGAATATTTAAACCGCTCATATTTAGGCCCTGTTCGCTTAGAGAAATTTGGAGGAATCTGGATGAATCTAGAGTAATTTGTGAGAGAGTGAATATTGTTTTGCAGCCGTGAACGGTAGATTCCGGCTGAATTGCAGACCATCCGAACGGCCCCTTAGTCTAGATCCAAACGAAGTCTAAGTACCCTACTCGCTCACTTGGTAAATTTGATGATTCAGACCTATACACTTATAAGCGCGTGTTTAGTTTCAGGAAGTTGGAATTTTGGGCTACTGTAGCACTTTCGTTTTTATTTGGCAATTAGTGTTCAAACATGAACTAATTAGGCTCAAAACGTTCGTCTCGCAATTTCCCACCAAACTGTGCAATTAGTTTTTTTTTCGTCTATATTTAATGCTTCATACACGGGCCGCAAACATTCAATGTGATGGCTACATTTTTTGATGTTAGGTTGGAACTAAACATGGGCTGACCTTACGGCAACTGCTAGAAAAAGTGTTCCTTCAAAAAAACTGCTAGAAAAAGTGTCCAAGGGGGTTGACATTTCAATCAAACTAAAAAAAAAAGTGTCCAGATCGAGCCTATCGCCCGGCCAAATCGAGCTGCGGCGCAGCCAAATCGGGGCTCAGTGACATCGGTCGACGGCGCGGCCACTGGCGCACGTCCACATCGAGGAGGGGGGACGTCAGGGAAGGCGGGTGGGGGTGGCTCCGAGCGCCGGCGCGCCGTGAGGGCGTAACCAGGCTGCCAGCCACAGTTGGCCAAGTTCCAGCGGCTCCTGCGCTGCTGGTTGCCGCAGCCTGCAACAGTAGCGCAAGCACAGGCGGAGGAGGATAGCTGGCCAGCAGCTCTTGGCCTCCTGCGCTGCAGGACAACAGCACACCACGCGCCCAGCCACAACAAGCTAGCAATCAGCAGGTTGTTCACTTGTTCGTTGTTCCCAACTTCTAAATATGCAACGTTGAATGTTTATTCAGTTTCCAAATTTTCCACAGTTCTCAGTTGTTTGTGCCTATCTAGCGGACTAGCAGTAGCTACTAGCTACCTGGTTGTTTTACTTGGCTTTGTAGCAATTAACAAGCAGGTTGAAAGGGCCTTCTCAGCTACCTCCAGAAAGCAGGAGTGATATGTTGTGAACCAATTGTTAATTTGTTTACTGACTGATGGTATACTTAGGTTCAGACCTCGTGCTAACTTTGATAAAGATTGAGATGTGAGGATGAACCAAATCATATTAGGCATTTATTTTGTATCGCATTATGTTTTTACCAAGTTCATTGTATAATTAAGCATGGAATTTGTATATCTACTAAATTATGCATTTTATCCTTAGATTTGTGAGTTATCAGTACATGGGCTGGGTTTAGATTATTCAGGCGCTTAGATAATGGCGCTATGTGGGCTGGGTTTGGATTGTTTAGGCGCTTAGATAATGGCCCTAGACGTCATGATTCACTAGGTACCAGACTACCACTGGTAATGTGTGGGAATATAGTCGGTAGGAATTTCAATCAAAGTGTGCAGAATGACTTACACCGACCGGGAATATAGTAGGTAAGATTTCATTAGATCTGAAGCAACAATGTATGTACTACTCTACTTGTTTAAAAGTGTTGACCCGTAAAATCCTTTTGTTTTCTATCGTATCACTGAGGCATCTCAACAGATTGGTGGTTATGATCTGCATTATTGCCCCCATTTTGATTAGTTTAGTTGTCTGTCCAATTGTTCAAATTAAGTAATGAACTTGTTTTAAACGAAGAGTTGACCTGTGAAACCCATTTATCTTTTCAGCACGGAGATAAAGGCATCTCATCGGATTGGTGCTAAAGTTATGTATAACAAGGCACAAGCATCACACATAAAGATGAGCCCAAATGCTCTGAATCCTCAATACCAGCAAGAAGCGATGAATCGAGTTGATTATCCCGTCGATAGCTAACCAAAAACCCCTTAAATTCCCAACTCTATAGAGGCCAGACATCTTCTTGGCATAGATTGAACCGAGTTCTTCCATCCTCCTATTGGTCACAGGCTCACGACAACCGTGCCAGCAGCTCTTGTTCTTCAGGAGGTCCTCGCTAGTCGCTACCACGCATGGTACGCAAATCAACATCATCATCTATTGTTGCTGACCTCTTCCTTCGTCTGATGCTTTTATGCATGTTGAGTTCCTGGTCGACAACCTCTCGATTTCATTTTCCTCAGAAGCTCTTGCTCAAGACGATGGTAAAGGGGAGGAGGTCCCCGGCGGCCAGCCTCACCGATGACCTTGTCGTCGAGATCCTCTGCCGCCTCCCAGCCAGATCGGTCTGCCGCTTCAAATGCGTGTCCACGACCTGGCGAGACCTCATCTCTGCTCACAACAGAAAACTCCCCCAGACCCTGGCCGGCATCTTTACCATGCATGACGCTGAGAACAAGATGGGGTCAGTTCCACATTTCACCAATGTTTTGTGCAGAGACTGCCCATTGGTCTCCCCCTGGTTCGATTTCCTGCCAGCAAACCGGATATGTCTTCTGGACTGCTGCAATGGACTCGTCCTTTGCAACTACCGGCCTACCATCCATGACTGCCACTTATTTGTGTGTAATCCTGCCACGAAGAAGTGGGTTGAATTGCCATATTCCAACCTAGGAAACAGGCCTAGGGGTTTATGTCTTGGTTTTAATCGCACGGTGTCACCCCACTTCTATGTGTTTGAGTTCTCTCATGACTACGACGATGGCTTCTCCTTGCTGGGATAAGTAGTGCAGGTGTATTCATCTGAGACAGGACAATGGGTTCGTAAGGGGGACAATGGCATTAGCTTTTTTGCTCATTACTATTCGCATGTTTTTTCTGAATAATGGATGTGTTCATTATCTCACCAGTGATCCTGCTATAGCTGTGGTGGACACTCAGGGGAAAGCATGCCGGAGCATACCTGTGCCTGATAACAGGGAATATTGTTGGATTTATTATGGGCTAGGCCCATTTATATATCTAATAAATCAATAACTCTATGGCTTGTAATTGTGGGTATTATTATTTGTACCGGATTGGAAGTTAAAAGGACGTTGACTCAACTTAAATGATTGGAAGAGATCCGTCTAATTTGAGAAGTTGAGAAACGGACAAGGGCGTGCCACACGCGCGCCGCCGCCGGCCGGGCCGGGGCGGGGCGGGGCGGGCGTGGTAATTTTTAGCTTCTCGGCTTAGAGACTCATTCTAGAAACAAAGTTCACTTGTTCGATAGCTTTCCTCATCTCGTAACTCTGCGCGCACGGAGGAGCGAGAGGGCAGGTGCCTTCGAAGCCCTTGTCGTTCGGGACCTTGCACGGGGGATCGGCAATTAGGTTTTTGGGGAGCGTCTACGCGACTGCCCAAGAGTCTTCGTCTTCTTTCCGATCACCGGCGTCTTCTTCGTCGAGAATTCTTCTCCTACAGCATGTCGACTTCGGAATCACGGACGGGAGGGTATGATCGTTTCATCTTCTCTCAGTTTGTTCCATATGTCCAGTCTTACCGGTCTGTTTCTGTCAAATATATGCTCCATGTATGTGATTTATTGTTACAGTCATGTTGCTTCATATGTAGCCTTATGCTTGTTGCAAATCTGAAATGTATATCATGCCAGTTTCTCTCTGTTATGATTTATGAATCAAGTTCACATGTTTCTATTTTTCATATGTTTCACATGATACATGATCTAGCATGTATTTTCACCATGGATATAATCGATATCATGATTTCAATGATTAATATTTCTTTATATGTCATCATCATGCTGTTAAATTATGGAATTAAAATGACATGGAAATTGCCTATTATTCTAACAATCCAAAAACCTAATTATAGGCATTTTTCTATCAGAGGTTTTGCTGCTGTGTTAAAACCTGATCCTTTTGATGGTAAAAACTTCTTGGTTTGGAAAGCTAAGATGGAATTGTGGCTCACTGCAATGTCATGTTATCATATCTCTGATGGCAAACCTGCTAACTTGCCTCCTGAGGATGAGGCTAAGTTTAAGGCTGATGACAACCTCTTTCGAGGTGCAGTAATTAGCGCACTTGACCCAAAATTCCAGAAAAGCTATATCATCCTTCCTACAGGGAAAGAGCTGTGGGATGCACTTGTGGGAAAGTTTGGAGTTACCGATGCTGGTAGCGAGCTGTATCTCATGGAACAGCTGTATGACTACAAGATGGTTGAGAACCGATCTGTAGTGGAACAGGCTCATGAGATTCAGGCACTAGCTAAGGAACTTGAGCTCTTTCCACGTGTCTTACCTGACAAGTTTGTGGCTGGCGGTATAATCGCTAAGTTACCACCTTCTTGAAAGGACTTTGCTACCTCACTCAAACATAAGAGACAGGAGTTCAATGTTGAAGAGCTCATTGGTACTCTTGATGTTGAGGAGAGAGCGAGAGCAAAAGACAATGGAAAGAGTGTTGAGACCTCTACTGCTAATGTGGTACAGAAGAGAAACTCTGGATTCCGCAAGTATAAAAAGAAGAAAAACCAGAACAAGCAAGAGAACACAACTAAGCCTGTTCAAACAGCACAGTTTAAAAAAAGAACAACAACAAGAGAGATGGAGGCTGCTTTGTTTGTGGCAGTGAACAGCACTGGGCAAGTGAGTGTCCTGAGCGCAAGTTCAAGCAGGAAAAGAAATCAGCAAATGTTGTCACTACTGATACTGGAGAAGGAGCAACTGGGTATGGTAATTCTTTACCATTTGTTCTTTCAGTATGTAATTCACCTGAGTGGTGGATGGATAGTGGTGCAAACATTCATGTGTGTGCTGATGTTTCTCTGTTTTCTTCCTACTAGGTCGAGAGGTCTGGCGCCTTGTTGATGGGAAATGGGTCGCGTGCTCATGTTCTTGGTGTTGGTACGGTCATTCTGAAGTTTACTTCGGGAAAGACGGTGCCATTGAAGAGCGTGCAACATGTGCCCTCCATCAAGAAGAATCTTGTTAGTGCGTCTATGCTATGTCGAGATGGCTACAAAATTGTTCTAGAGTCGAATAAATGTGTTGTGTCGAAACATGGTTCCTTTGTTGGTAAAGGATATGATTGCGGAGGCTTGTTCCGCTTATCACTGCATGATGTGTGTAATAAAATGGTGAATTGTGTTAATATTTCTGATGAGTCGGATTTATGGCATTCACGTTTTTGTCATGCAAGTTTTGGGTGTCTTATGCGGTTAGCAAATCTAAATTTAATTCCTAAATTCAATTTGGTCAAAAAGTCTAAATGCCATGTATGTGTTGAATCAAAACAACCCCGCAAGCCTCACAAGGCTGCTGAGGCGAGGAATTTAGCACCTCTAGAACTTGTCCATTCTGATTTGTGCAAAATGAATGGAATTTTGATTAAAGGCAATAAAAGATACTTCCTCACGTTTATAGATGACTCCACCGGGTTTTGCTATGTGTATCTCTTAAAAATAAAAGATGAAGCGTTTAATTATTTTAAGACCTATAAAGCTGAAGTTGAGAACCAACTTGAGAGGAAAATAAAGCGGTTAAGGTCCGATCGAGGTGGAGAATATTTCTCTAATGTCTTCAATGAGTTTTGTGTGGAACATGGTATTGTTCATGAGAGGACACCGTCATTCTCACCACAATCCAATGGGATTGCTGAAAGGAAAAACCGCACTCTAACAGAGTTAGTGAATGCCATGTTGAGTACAGCGGGATTATCTAAGGAATGGTGGGGTGAGGCGATTTTGTGTTGATACAATCATGGAATCTAGAGACGCTACATTCTTTGAGAATGAATTTCCAATGAAGAATACACCTAGTGAAACAAGTCATGAGACTATAATTCCCCATGAACACGAACTGTCTATTCCAATAGATCATGCTGAAGATTCTCATGTGCACATCCCTGAGGAGGATGACACTATAGTCACTCGAAAGAGCAAGAGACAGAGGGTTGCAAAATCCTTTGGTGATGACTATTTAGTGTACCTTGTGGAAGACATATCAACCACCATTAGAGAGGCATATTCTTCTCCTGATGCTGACTTGTGGAAGGAAGCAGTAAGGAGTGAGATGGATTCTATTATGTCTAATAGAACTTGGGAGGTCGTTGACCGTCCTTATGGTTGTCAACCTATAGGTTGCAAATGGATTTTCAAGAAAAAGCTTAGGCCTGATGGTACAATTGAGAGGTACAAGGCAAGGCTTGTGGCCAAAGGATATACCCAAAAAGAGGGTGAAGATTTCTTTGACACCTATTCACCAGTTGCTCGATTGACTATAATTCGCACCTTAATTGCCGTGGCTGCCTCTTATGGTCTTATCATTCATCAGATGGATGTTAAGACAGCTTTCCTGAATGGAGAGTTAGAAGAGGAGATCTATATGGATCAGCCAGAAGGGTTCATTGCGGATGGTCAAGAGAACAAGGTGTGCAGGTTGTTAAAATCATTATATGGCCTAAAACAAGCACCAAAGCAATGGCATGAAAGGTTTGATAATACTTTAACATCTAACGGTTTCTCTGTGAATGAAGCTGACACGTGTGTGTATTATCGATATGGTGGGGGTGAAGCTGTTATGCTGTGCCTATATGTTGATGACATCCTGATCTTTGGATCAAATCTCAATGTGATTATGGAAGTAAAGAAACTTCTGTCGAGCAATTTTGAAATGAAAGATTTATGAGAAGCTAATGTTATTTTAAACATCAAGCTTATTAGAGAAGGTGATGGTGGGGTAACTCTGTTACAGTCCCACTATGTGGAAAAGGTATTAAGTCGTTTTGGTTTTAGTGACTGTGATCCTGCTCCCACGCCTTATGATCCTAGCGTGCTATTGAGGAAAAATCGAAGAATAGTAAGGGATCAACTGACATACTCCCAGATCATTGGCTCACTCATGTACCTTGCGAGTGCGACAAGGCCTGACATCTCATATGCTGTGAGCAAGCTGAGCCAGTTTGTGTCAAACCGGGAGATGATCACTGGCGTGCTCTTGAGAGAGTGTTGCGTTATCTGAAAGGTACTATGACTTATGTTATTCATTATACTGGACATCCAAAAGTGCTGGAAGGCTATTGTGATGCCAACTGGATTTCTGATGCTGATGAGCTGTATGCCACGAGCGGATATGTGTTTCTGCTTGTAGGTGGCACTGTTTCCTGGAAGTCTTGCAAGCAGACTATCTTAATGAAGTCTACAATGGAAGCAGAACTCGCTGCATTGAACACTGCTGGAGCTGAGGCCGAGTGGCTTCGTGATTTCCTGTTGGATTTACCGGTAGTTGAAAACCCGATACCGGCTATTTCAATGAACTGTGACAACCAGACTGTGATCACAAAGGTCAACAGTTCCAGGAATAACATGAAGTCCACAAGGCATGTTAAAAGAAGATTAAAGACTGTCAGAAAGTTGAAAACCTCTGGAGTTATAACGTTGGACTATATTCACACGTCGAATAATCTGGCAGATCAATTCACTAAGGGACTGTCACGAAATGTGATAGAAAGTGCATCGAGAGAGATGGGTATGAGACCCACGTGAAAGTCTACTGTAGTGGTAACCTGCTCTATGTGATCGGAGATCCCGTGAAGTAGAGTGGTGAAACAAGCTATAAGTAGATTGAGAGAAAAGCTCCCTATGAACCTATCTCTGATGCATATCTTTCTTTCTGTAAGGCAGGATGGTGTTTACCTTAATGTATTTCGAGAGTCTAATAAAGATGAGATGTTGTCCTACAGAACATCTTTTGAGAAGTACACCTATATGAGTCAGACTACTGGTCACAGTCTATGGGACCTGGGTTATCCCTAAACACTCATGAAAGGCATAGAAGTGTGACTTATATGCTTCAAACAGCGGGGATGCTTGTTGCAACCTAGTACCAGCAAAGGACTTGAGTGAATCTCACCTCACATAAAACTGTCAATTCAAGGCATAGTCCATTGTTCAGTTGTGACTGAGTGAAACTCTTGTTCGAGGTGGATGTTCAACTTAACAGTCTCCATCGAAACACTGATATATCAAAGAATTGTGATTCTGGAACTATACAGTTACAAACCCTAGAGTTTGGTGGGGATTGTTGGATTTATTATGGGCTAGGCCCATTTATATATCTAATAAATCAATAACTCTATGGCTTGTAATTGTGGGTATTATTATTTGTACCGGATTGGAAGTTAAAAGGACGTTGACTCAACTTAAATGATTGGAAGAGATCCGTCTAATTTGAGAAGTTGAGAAACGGACAAGGGCGTGCCACACGCGCGCGCGCGCGCCGCCGCTGCCGCCGCCGGCCGGGCCGGGCCGGGCTCGGGCTCGGGCTCGGGGCGGGGCGTGGCGTGGCGTGGCGTGGCGAGGCGAGGCGAGGCAGGCAGGCGGGCGTGGTGTGGTCGACCTGACGCTTGATCTCCCTGAGACTCTCGATCTTCCCGGCGCATGCCTCCGAGGCTTCTCGGCTTCCCTGGCGATTCTTTCAACTCCAGATAAAAGAGAGACTCATTCCAGAAACAAAGTTCAGTTGTTCGATAGCTTTCCTCATCTCGTAACTCTGCGCGCACGGAGGAGCGAGAGGGCAGGTGCCTCCAAAGCCCTTGTCGATCGGGACCTTGCACGGGGGATCGGCAATTAGGTTTTTGGGGAGCGTCTACGCGACTGCCCAAGAGTCTTCGTCTTCTTCCCGATCACCGGCGTCTTCTTCGTCGAGAATTCTTCTCCTACAGCATGTCGACTTCGGAATCACGGACGGGAGGGTATGATCGTTTCATTTTCTCTCAGTTTGTTCCATATGTCCAGTCTTACCGGTCTGTTTCTGTCAAATATATGCTCCATGTATGTGCTTTATTGTTACAGTCATGTTGCTTCATATGTAGCCTTATGCTTGTTGCAAATCTGAAATGTATATCATGCCAGTTTCTCTCTGTTATGATTTATGAATCAAGTTCACATGTTTCTGTTTCTGTTTTTCATATGTTTCACATGATACATGATCTAGCATGTATTTTCACCATGGATATAATCGATATCATGATTTCAATGATTAATATTTCTTTATATGTCATCATCATGCTGTTAAATTATGGAATTAAAATGACATGGAAATTGCATATTATTCTAACAAATATGGTTTCATTCAGCAGTCCCAGGGCCGTCTGCATTATGCCAATTTTGAGGCAGGTGATGAGGATCAGGTGGTTCGATTTGTAGTTTATGTTCTTGAGGACTATGACAACCAACGATGGACATTGAAACATACAGCTGAGGCTTTTGATGTACTTGGACGAGAAAGCCATAATCTTGCACGGGACTTTGAGTGGGTTGCAATTCACCCGCACTGCAACATGATCTTCTACACTGTTGGGTGGGAGAAAACACTAATTTCCTATGATATGGATCGTCGACAGTTCCAAGTGATCTGCACTCTTGGACAGGACACTCGGGAGGTATATTTGCCGTATGTGCCGTTGTTTTCAGAGTTACAGCCTTTGCACATATGACACTCAATAGTTATTATTGCCATGTATCGCGTGAGTGCCCTGCTTTTTCTTTTGGAGAAATGTCAGTTCATTCTGGAGCGAACTTGGCTTGCTAATTGCTCCAAGAATTGTTATATTCAATATTTAATGATTAATGTACATTTTGCTTTAACTTCTTGTCTTCTCTTTATCTCAATGGCTCTAGACATCAATCGATCCATGTCTTCCTGTAATATTTGAGCAACCATTCTGGGATATATTTACTCTACAAACTGCTACATATCTAATATGAATTTCGGAATCCGAACTGTGCCAAATAAGGCCTAAGCTCCATACTTCCTCACTTGATAAAGGATGCATCGGAGGTAGATTTGGATGATGCAGACCTGGACATAAGAATATATACAACCTTATGGCAACTGCTAGGAAAACAAAGTCTTCCACTAAGAAAAAGTGCTGCAAAAGGTCCCGAGGGGGCCGGTTGAACATTTCAAACTAAAAGGTGCCCAAATTAAAGGTGTCTTCTGAATTAGCTTTATGTCTTTCGGACTTGGTACGCAATCACTATAGTGCTGAAGCATTAAAAGATCATAATTTATACGGTAATACTTCCTGTCCGTCCATCATATCATCATATCCGGATGCTCTGTTGGTGGGCCACGAGCCCAACGACCCCTCCTATCCTATCATATCTACTCGTCCACTCGTTTCTTCAGAACCAGTCATGCATAAATCACCGCAACGTCGTGACCGTGCTCCGTCGTGCCGCCTTTGGCGTCTGGGCACTCACTGGCCAGTATCTCGACCAGGCCCGCGTGTGTCCACCTCCCTCCCTCCCTCTCCATCGCGCCTCCTGCCCGCCGCGGCTGCCCGTCTTCCTCCTGGCCCTTGCATCGTCTTGCTCCGGTGCATAGTAGATGAACTCCCCTGCCTCAGTGAAAGCCATAGTTTGGTTTTGGATAATTGATGAAACCTATGGACTAATCCTAAGTGCTAAGTGTGTAGACAATAGAGGATAGTCCATTCCAAGTGGTGAAGCAAGAGGATGATCATGGTGGATGGTGATGACCAAAAGATGATCAAGTGCTCAACTTAGAAAAGAAGAAAGAGAAAAACAAAATCCTATGGAGATCAAGGCAAAGGTATTGCTTAGGGTTTTAGTTTTGGTGATCAAGACACTATAGAGAGTGTGATCATATTTATGATCGATAGCCATACTATAAAGAGGGGAAATCTTTGGCTAAACGGTTTATCGAGTGCTACTCTGTGACATTGTTCTTGCATATGCATTTAGGAACCTAGTGTGCTAACCTTGACCCTTGTAAAATGCTTTAAAAAATACTAACACACGTGCACACAAGTTCTACACTTTGTGGTTAGCAAGTTGAAAGCAAGGGCGAAGCGGTTGAGGAGATAGAAAAAGGGTCACTACACGTGACCGGACGCTGGTATCGGCAAGACCGGATGCGTCCGGTTAGTGTTCCCTAGATGGCGCAACACTTGGCCAAGTGGGCCACACTGTGACCGGACGCTGGGACCTGACTCGGTGGCGAGTCCGGTCACACGGTCCAGAGAAGGTGTTGCTTGGCTTTGGCGATCGGACGTGGGAAGCATCATGCGACCGGACGCGCAGGGGCCACGTCAGGTCGATGATGACGTACGCTGATGTCGGCCTTGCAAACGCACGTAGAAGAGAGGAGAGTTGACCGGATGCTCGGGTGCGTCAGGTCACCTCTGACCTAATGCGTCCGGTCAGTAAAATCCGTCTATGGGTGCTTACTGTAAATGATCGGACGCAGCGAGTGGTGAGTCCGGTCACTTGAGCGGAGTGTCCAGTCATTCATTGACTATGGCGTTGAACGTTAAGTGACCGTTTGAAAGCTCTAGTTTGGTTTTAGTTAATTGATGAAACCTTAAGTGCTAACCTAGTTTATCAAAGTGATTATGAGATAGGTAGCGTTACTCCAAGTGATGAAGCAATGGCGAAGATCATGACGATGGTGATGGCATGGTGATGATCAAATGCTTGAACTTGGAAAAGAAGAAAAACAAAAACAAAAGGCTCAAGGCAAAGGTATAAATAGTAGAAGCCATTTTGTTTCGGTGATCAAGACACTTAGCGAGTATGATCACATTTAGGTTAGATAGCCATACTATTAAGAGGGGTGAAACTCATATTGAAATGCGGTTATCAAAGTGCCACTAGATGCTCTAACTCATTGCATATGCATTTAGGATCTAGTGGAGTGCTAACACCCTTAAAAATGTTTGTGAAAATATGCTAACACATGTGCACAAGGTGATACACTTGGTGGTTAGCACACTTGAGCAAGGGTTAGAAACTTCACCAGCGGAGTGTCTGCCCGTAGAGTGCGGATAGTCTGACAGTGCCACCGGCGCTCTATATAGAAAAGACAGAGGTCACTGTGAGTGACCGAACGCTGGTCTCGGAAGGACCGACGCGTCCGGTCAGTAGAAGCAGCGAAGACGCTGGCGTCGGTCTCTAACCGGACGCTGGAGGGGTGCGTCCAGTCCTGCTGACGTGGCAGCACACAAAGGAGACGCCGAGTGACCGGACGCTGGGTGAGTCCAGTCGAGCATGACCGGACGCGTCCGGTCGTGGATTTTCGCAAATGGATGCTTATTAGAAATGACCGAACACTGGGGTTCTGCGTCCGGTCACTTCGAAGTAGCATGTCCGATCACAACTTAAATGTTCTAACGACCGTTGAGATCGAGCGATCAACGTTTGAAGCAGGGGACACATGGCGCACATCGCACGACCGGACGCTGGGGTTCAGCGTCCGGTCGATCTGACCGGTGCGTCCGGTCATCCCATTTTTTAGTGGACTAAGGAGCCAACGGCTCTATTTCGTGGGGGCTTCTATTTAAGCCCTATGGCCAGCTCAAGCTCACTCTCTTGGCCATTTGCATTGACATAGCAACCTTGTAAGCTTAGCCAAAGCCCTCCCACTCATCTCCATCATTGATCCATCATCATTGTGAAATTGGGAGAGAATCCAAGTGCATTGCTTGAGTGATTGCATCTAGAGGCACTTGGTATTTATGTTTCGCTGTGGGATTCACTTGTTTCTCTTTGTGGTTGCCGCCACCTAGATGGCTTGGAGAAGCAAGGATCATCGAGCGGAGGTTGGTGATTGTCTCTGGTTCCAATCATGGTGATTGTGAGGGGTCTTGTGCCTTCCCCGGCGGAGCGCCGAAAGGTAACTCTAGTGGATTGCTCGTGTTATTGAGTTACCCCACTTGTGGGTAGGTTCTTGTGGTGTCCAATTGTGTGGATGAGGTTCGTGCAACACCTCTTAGCCGCCGAACCACCAAGTGTTGGTCGACACAATGGGGACTAGCGTGCCGGCAAGCATGTGAACCTCAGGAGAAAAATTGGTTGTATCTTGCCCTTTGGTATTCTCCTGGTGATTGATTTAGTATTCATCTTGTGATTGGTTCACTCCTCTACACGATGGTATAATCACCCTACTCACTCATTTATATCCTTGCAAACTAGTTGTATCTAGCTTTTTAGTGTAACTAGAATTGAGAGCTTGCTTTGTAGTTTAAGTTCATCTAGTGGATCTCTTTAGTGTAGCAAGTGTGAGAGCTCTTAGTGAGTAGTGAAATAGCAAATTGTGTGTTTAGTGATCATAGCAACTAGAATTGTTGGATAGGTGGCTTGCAACCCTTATAGTGCTAGAGCAAGTTTGCATTTTGCTATTTATTATACTAATCAAATTGCTCTAGTTGATTTGTAGATTTTTAAATAGGCTATTCACCCCCCTCTAGCCATATTAGGACCTTTCAAGTGGTATCGGAGCCATGGTCACCATTTGATTGAAGGCTTAACAATCTCGGTGTCAAATTATGGCTCAAGTTGTGTTCAATCATATGGGGGCAAACCACCGTTCTTTGATGGCACATGCTATGATTATTGGAAGAGAAAGATAAGGTTGTATCTTGGTTCAATCAATGATCAAGTATGGGATGCGACCGAGAATGACTATACTATCATTGATCCTAATGATCCCATCAACCAAGACACGACCAACAAGCAATGCAATACAATGGCTCTCAACACCTTATATAATGCCATTGATTCCAAGGTGTTTGAGCAAATCAAAGATTGTGAAAGAGCTAATGAGGTGTGGAGGAGATTGGAGGAAACATATGAGGACACACCGGCGATAAAAAGTGCCAAGTTGTACATCCTCAAGGATAAGTTGACAAGCTTCAAGATGAAGGATGATGAGAGCATTCTGGAAATATTCCATCGGTTCCAAGTAATTGTAAATGACTTGAAGGCTTTGGGAGAGAAGATCAAGGATGATGATGTCTCTCATCGATTCTTGATGTGCCTACCTCTAAGATTTGAGATATTGAGATTACTTATCATAAGAGGAGGATTGAAGGAGATTACCCCTAACCAAGTACTAGGTGATGTCATGACACAAGAGACATACCGTGTGGAAAGGGAAAGGGTTGACAAGGATGACAAGAAGGAAGAAGAAGACAAGAAGAAGAAGAGTGTAGCATTCAAGGCTAGCTCATCATCCAAGAACAAGGGCAAGTCCAAGAAAGTATCAAGTGATAATGAGGATCTTAGTGACATTGATGATGAGGCCATGGCTCTATTTGTGCGCAAGATGGGAAAATTCATGAAGAAGAAGGGCTATGGTGCAAGAAAGAGAAGAGATCACACCAAAAGCAAACAATATATGAGAAGATGCTACAATTGCAAGAGCCCCGATCACGTGTAGCGGATTGTCCCTACAATAGTGACAATGATGAGGATAAGAAGAAGAAGAACAAGAAGGAGAAGAAGGAAAAGAAGGAGAAGAAGATGACCTTCCAAAAGAAGAAGAAAGGTGGAGGCTATGTGGTCACTTGGGATAGTGATGACTCATCGGATAGTGATGATTCTAGTGATGATGGCAAGATATCGATCAAGAAAGCACTAGCAAGCATTGCCATCAACAACAAGCCCTTCATCTTCGACACTCCATCGACATGCCTCATGGCAAAGCCTACCAAGGTAAAATATGATGTGAGTGATGAAGATGAATGTGAAAGTGATGCTTGTAGGAGTGATGATGACGACGAAGAGTACTCCAAGGAGGAGCTCATGGACATGTGTGAGCAAGTGAACACTTGCTTTGAGATAAAGAGAAAGGAGTGCAAAGAATTGAATAAGAAAGTCAAATTTCTTGAGCAATCTCTTGATGAGCTCAATGCCACTCATGAGAGGCTAATGAAAGCCTATGAGAAGCTTGGCAAAGCTCACTCTAAGCTTGAGAAAGCTCACTCCTCTCTCATCGAGAAAGTCAAGAAGGAGGAGGCCAAGAAGGAGCAAGTGATCGTGTCTTGTGATGTGGGACTAACATGTGATCTTATTGATGAATCTTTTTATAAGCCCATTGTAGTTGCTCCCACTAACTTTTCTTGTAGCACTACTACTTCTACTTCACCTTTGAGTGATGGTCTCACTTGTGATGCCTCACTAATGGTGGAAAATAAGACCCTCAAGGAGGTGAATGAGCTCACTCGTGCCTTAGGCAATGCCTATGGTGGAGATGCCCGCTTGCTAAAGTTCTTGGGTAGCCAAAGATTTTCTCTCAACAAAGAGGGATTATGCTATACCCCCAAAAAAGACAAGGCGGCCTTTGTCACTCCCAAAGTTAGCTTTTGTGAAGGGCAATGGTCGGTTTTGCAATAGATGCAAGCAAGTTGGGCATGTAGAACAATATTGCAAGAGTAACAAGAACAAGGTACCTAATGTATCCTCAATTAAATTTGATTCTTGTTACATGCTTTTTAAGGGTGCCAATGGTGTGAAGGTTAAGTCCATTGGTACACCAATTGTGGGCCCAAAGAAGTAGGCCATTTGGGTACCAAAGACCTTGGTAACTAACCTTCAAGGACCCAAGCAAGTTTGGGTATCTAAAAAGAATTGATCTTCTTTTGTAGGTCAATTATAAAGCAGGAGGAAGGCATTGGGTACTTGATAGTGGGTGCACACAACACATGACCGGTGATCCAAGAATGTTCAATTCAATTAATGAAAACAAGAGCAATGGGATTGATAGTATCACATTTGGTGACAATGGCAAAGGCAAGGTCAAAGGGCTTGGTAAGATTGCAATATCCAATGACTTGAGCATTTCCAATGTACTACTAGTAGAGAGCTTGAACTTCAACCTATTATCGGTAGCTCAATTATGTGATCTTGGTTTCAAGTGCATATTTAGTGTGGATGATGTAGAGATCATAAGTGTAGATGGCTCTAACTTGATATTCAAAGGATTTAGATATGAGAATCTATACTTGGTTGATTTCAATGCTAGAGAGGCTCAATTATCAACATGCTTGATCACTAAGTCGAGCATGGGTTGGTTATGGCATAGAAGGCTTGGTCATGTTGGAATGAAACAATTGAACAAGTTGATCAAGCATGACTTAGTTAGAGGCTTGAAAGATGTCACATTTGAGAAGGATAAGCTATATAGTGCATGTCAAGCCGGAAAGCAAGTTGGTAACACTCATCCTAAGAAAAGCATCATGAGCACATCTAAGGCATTTGAGTCGATACACATGGACTTGTTTGGACCAACCACATACACGAGCATTGATGGAAACAAATATGGATTTATGATTGTGGATGATTTCACTAGATACACATGGATATTCTTTCTAGTGGATAAGAGTGATGTGTTTGCAACATTTAAATCATTTGTCAAGGGCATTCACAATAAGTTTGAAACAACCATCAAGAAAGTGAGAAGTGACAATGGAAGTGAGTTCAAGAACATAAGAATTGATGAGTTATGTGATGAATTTGGAATTAGACATCAATTCTTGGCCAAGTATACTCCACAATCAAATGGTCTTGTTGAGAGAAAGAATAGAACACTCATTGACATGGCAAGATCAATGTTGAGTGAGTACAATGTGAGTCATTCATTTTGGGCCAAAGCAATCAATACGGCTTGCTATTATAGCAACCGACTCTATTGTCACCCCATGATGGAGAAGACACCTTATGAGCTATTGAATGGAAGAAAGCCCAATATAGCATACTTTCGGGTTTTTGGTTGTAAATGCTACATATTGAAGAAAGACACTAGATTGAGCAAGTTTTAAAAGAAATATGATGAAGGTTTCTTGCTTGGTTACTCCACTACTAGCAAGGCTTATAGAGTTTGGAATTTGGCTAGTGGTACTCTTGAGGAGGTTCATGATGTGGAATTTGATGAAACAAATGGTTCCCAAGAGGAAGATGAAAATCTAGATGATATAAGAGGCACTCAATTGGTCAATGTAATGAAGAACATGGACATTGGTGATATAAGGCCTAGAGAGGTGATTGATGTTGAAGATGACAAGAACCAAGTGCTCTCTAACTCAAATGTGCAAGCTAGTGGTTCTCATGATCAAGTTCAAGCAAGAACTAGTGATGACAAAGTGCAAGATCAACAAGTGGCTAGTTCATCATCTCAACCAAGTGATCAATCAAATGAAAGCAATCAAGTGCAAGTGCTTCAACCAACCAATGTTGCAAAGATCATCTATTGGACACTATCATTGGTGATATTTCAAGATGTGTGCAAACTAGATCAAGATTGGCTTCATTTTATGAGCATTTCTCATTTGTGTCATCCATTGAACCTAAAAAGATAGATGAAGCTTTAAAGGATGTTGATTGGGTTAATGCTATGCATGAAGAGCTAAACAACTTCACAAGAAACCAAGTATGGGAGTTAGTTGAGAGGCCTAAGAATCATAATGTGATTGGAACTAAGTGAGTCTTTCGGAACAAACAAGATCAAGATGGGATAGTAATAAGGAACAAAGAAAGATTAGTGGCTCAAGGTTACACTCAAGTTGAAGGTCTTGACTTTGAAGAAACATATGCCCCAGTTGCAAGATTGGAAGCAATTAGGATCTTGTTAACCTATGCTTGTGCCCACAACATCAAGTTGTACCAAATGGATGTGAAGAGTGCATTTCTCAATGGGTACATCAATGAGCTTGTGTATGTTGAGCAACCTCCCGGTTTTGAAGATGAAAAGAAACCCAACCATGTTTACAAGTTGAGAAAGGCTTTGTATGGATTAAAACAAGCACCTAGAGTATGGTATAAGAGATTGAGGGATTTCCTACTCTCTAAGGGATTCAAGATGGGAAAGGTTGACACCACTCTCTTCACCAAGAAGCTTGGAAATGACTTGTTTATAATACAAATCTATGTTGACGACATCATTTTTGGGTCAATAAATCAAGATTTTTGTGAGGAGTTTGGCAAGATGATGGCTAGTGAGTTTGAAATGTCTATGATTGGAGAGCTTAGCTACTTCCTTGGTTTTCAAATCAAGCAAATAAAGAATGGCATATTTGTGAGTCAAGGCAAGTATATCAAGGACATGCTCAAGAAGTTTGGAATGGATGATGCTAAAGCTATTAGTACACCAATGGGGACAAGTGGAAGCTTGGATAGTGATGCTAGTGGCAACATGGTGGTTCAAAAGATGTATCGGTCTATGATTGGAAGCCTACTCTATGTGACCGCATCAAGGCCGGATGTGATGTTTAGTGTATGCATGTGTGCTAGATTCCAAACCTCACCAAGAGAAAGTCATTCGAAAGCAATAAAGAGAGTATTGAGGTACTTAAAGCATACACAAAATGTTGGATTGTGGTATCCCAAAGGAGCAAGATTTGAGTTTATTAGATATTTGGACTCTGATTATGCACAAGCTTTCTTTGATGGCAAACCACCTTTCTTTGATGGCACAAGCTATGGTTATTGGAAGAGAAAGATAAGGGTGTATCTTGGTTCAATCAATGATCAAGTATGGGATGTAACCGAGAATGATTATGCTATCATTGATCCTGACAATCCCACCAACCAAGATAAGTCCAACAAGCAATGCAATACAATGGCTCTCAACACCTTATACAATGCCATTGATCCAAAGGTGTTTGAGCAAATCAAGGATTGTGAAAGAGCAAATGAAGTGTGGAGGAGATTGGAGGAAACATATGAGGGCACACCGGCAGTGAAGAGTGCCAAGTTGTATATTCTCAAGGACAAGTTGACAAGCTTCAAGATGAAGAAAGATGAGAGCATTCCGGAGATGTTTCATCAATTACATGTGATTATCAATGACTTGAAGGCTTTGGGAGAGAAGATCAAGGATGATGATGTCTCTCATCGATTCTTGATGTGCCTACCTCCAAGATTTGAGATGTTAAGATTGCTTATCATAAGAGGAGGATTAAAGGATATCACCCCTAACCAAGTACTAGGTGATGTCATGACACAAGAGACATACCGTGTGGAAAGGAAAGTGGATGACAAGGATGATAAGAAGGAAGAAGAAGACAAGAAGAAGAAAAGCATATCATTCAAGGCTAGTTCATCATCATACAAAAACAAGGGCAAGTCCAAGAAAGAATTAAGTGATGATGAGGATCTAAGTGATATTGATAATGAGGCTATGGCTCTCTTTGTGCGCAAGATGGGCAAGTTCATGAAGAAGAAGGGCTATGGAGCAAGAAAGAGAAGAGATCACACAAAGAGCAAAGAATATGTGAGAAGATGCTACAATTGCAAGAGCCCCGATCATGTTGTAGCAAATTGTCCTTACAATAGTGACAATGATGAAGATGAGAAGAACAAACACAAGAAGGACAAGAAAGAAAAGAAGGAGAAGAGAATGACCTTTCAAAAGAAGAAGAAGAGTGGAGGCTATGTGGTCACATGGGATAGTGATGGCTCATCGGATAGTGATGGCTCTAGTGATGATGACAAGAAATCTATCAAGAGAGCACTAGCAAGCATCGCCATCAACAAGAAGCTCTCCATCTTCGACACTCCATCGACATGTCTCATGGCAAAGCCTACCAAGGTAAAATATGATGTGAGTGATGATGAATGTGAAAGTGATGCTTGTAGGAGTGATGATGATGATGAGGAGTACTCAAAGGAGGAGCTTATGGACATGTGCGAGCAAGTGCATACTTGCTTTGAGATGAAGAGAAAAGAGTGCAAGGAATTGAACAAGAAAGTCAAATTTCTTGAACAATCCTTCGATGAGCTCAATGCCACTCATGAGGGGCTAATGGATGCCCATGAGAAGCTTGGCAAAGCTCACTCTAAGCTTGAAAAGGCTCACTCCTCTCTCATTGAGCAAGTCAAGAAGGAGGAAGCCAAGAAGGAGCAAGTGATAGTAACATGTGATGTGGGACTAATATGTGATCTTATTGATGAATCTTTTCATGAACCCATTATTGTTGCTCCTACTAACACTTCTTGTAGCACAACCATTACCACTCCACCTATGAATGATACATCACTAATGGTGGAAAATAAAACCCTCAAGAAGGAGGTAAATGAGCTCACTCGTGCCTTAGGCAATGCCTATGGTGGAGATGCTTGCTTGCTAAAGTGCTTGGGTAGCCAAAGGTTTTCTCTCAACAAAGAGGGATTAGGCTATACCCCCAAGAAAGGCAAGGCGGCCTTTGTCACTCCCAAAGCTAGCTTTGTGAAGGGCAATGGTCGATTTTGCAATAGATGCAAGCAAGTTGGGCATATAGAGCAAAATTGCAAGACTAATAAGAACAAGCTACCTAATGTATCCTTAATTAAATTTGATTCTTGTTACATGCTTTTTAAGGGTGCAAATGGTGTGAAGGCTAAGTTCATTGGTACACCAATTATGGGCCCAAAGAAGAAGGCCATTTGGGTACCAAAGACCTTGGTGACTAACCTACAAGGACCCAAGCAAGTTTGGGTACCTAAAAGGAATTGATCTTCTTTTTGTAGGTAAATTATAAAGCCAGAGGAAGGCATTGGGTGCTTGACAGTGGGTGCACACAACACATGACCGGTGATTCAAGAATGTTCAATTCAATCAATGAAAACAAGAGCAATGGGTTTGATAGTATCACATTTGGTGACAATGGCAAAGGCAAGGTCAAAGGGCTTGGTAAGATTGCAATATCCAATGATTTGAGCATTTCCAATGTGCTATTAGTAGAGAGCTTGAACTTCAACCTATTATCGGTAGCTCAATTATGTGATCTTGGTTTCAAGTGCATATTTGGTGTGGATGATGTAGAGATCATAAGTGTAGATGGCTCTAACCTATTAACGAAGATAGATGAAGCTTTGAGGAATGTTGATTGGATCAATGCTATGCATGAAGAGCTAAACAACTTTATAAGAAACCAAGTATGGAATTTAGTTGAGAGGTCTAAGGATCATAATGTGATTGGAACTAAGTGGGTCTTTCAAAACAAGCAAGATCAAGATGGGATAGTAATAAGGAACAAAGCAAGATTAGTGGCTCAAGGTTACACTCAAGTTGAAGGTCTTGACTTTGGAGAAACATATGCCCCGGTTGCAAGATTAGAAGCAATTAAGATCTTATTAGCCTATGATTGTGCCCACAACATCAAGTTGTACCAAATGGATGTGAAAAGTGTATTCCTAAATGGGTACATCAATGAGCTTGTGTATGTTGAGCAACCTCCCAGTTTTGAGGATAAAAAGAAACCCAACCATGTATACAAGTTGAGAAAGGCTTTGTATGGATTGAAGCAAGCACCTAGAGCATGGTATGAGAGATTGAGGGATTTCCTACTCTCTAAGGGGTTCAAGATGGGAAAGGTTGACACCACTCTCTTCACCAAGAAGCTTGGAAATGACTTGTTTGTAATGCAAATCTATGTTGATGATATCATCTTTGGGTCAACAAATCAAGAATTTTGTGAGGAGTTTGGCAAGATGATGGCAAGTGAGTTTGAGATGTCCATGATTGGAGAGCTTAGTTACTTCCTTGGTCTTCAAATCAAGCAAATGAAGAATGACACATTTGTGAGTCAAGGCAAGTATATCAAGGACATGCTCAAGAAGTTTGGAATGGATGATAGTAAAGCTATTAGTACACCAATGGGGACAAGTGGAAGCTTGGATAGTGATACTAGTGGCAACATGGTGGATCAAAAGATGTATCGGTCTATGATTGGAAGCCTACTCTATGTGACCGCATCAAGGCCGGATGTGATGTTTAGTGTATGCATGTGTGCTAGATTCCAAGCCTCACCAAGAGAAAGTCATTTGAAAGCAACAAAGAGAATATTGAGATACTTGAAGCATACACAACGTGTTGGATTATGGTATCCCAAAGGAGCAAGATTTGAGTTGATTGTATATTCGGATTCTGATTATGCAGGATACAAAGTTGAGAGAAAGAGCACATCGGGCACATGTCAAATATTGGGAAGATCACTTGTGTCTTGGTCATCAAAGAAGCAAAATAGTGTAGCAGTTTCAACCGCCGAAGCGGAGTACATTTCGGCCGGTAGTTGTTGTGCTCAATTACTTTGGATAAAGACGACTTTAAGTGACTTTGGAATCAAATTCAAGCAAGTGCCATTGCAATGTGACAATGAGAGTGCCGTAAAGCTCACCAACAGCCTGGTTCAATATTTAAGAACAAAGCATATTGATGTCCGCCATCATTTCATAAGATATCACCAACAAAAATGGGACATTTGCATTGAGAGTGTGAGCACCGAAGATCAACTTGCCGATATCTTCACCAAGCCACTTGATGAGAAGAGGGTTTGCAAGCTAAGGAATGAATTGAACATACTTGACTTCTCCAATATGTGTTGATGCACCCCCAATTATATGACATGCCTCTCCTCCAAGCAATCCAAGGTAAAAGTTGATTGGCATGGCATACATCCTTGCTAAGGACATGTTTAGTGCATCTAGACATATTTCACATTTGGATAGGCTCATTCATGAAAATCAAATGAATTTGATGCTTGTATGGTACCACTATTGCTTGTATGCTTGAAATGATCTAGTGGTAGCATATGACATGTTTGTGGGCTTGTAAACCTAGTGTTTGATCTAGAAAATAAGCTATAAGTGTTTAACTCAACATGGTACAAGATACCCCTTATTTAGAGGTGTGAAGAAGCTTGTCCTTATATCAAACCGAGTTGAATATCTTTCGCAAGTAATCTAGATTGAACCAAATTGGGAAAATGATCCTCACTTCACATGGTTTCACCCTAACCTATCTAAAATTTGAACTCGCCTTTTGTGCTAATTGTTGACAAAGGGAGAGAGAAGTTCACAAAGATAGTAAGATAGGGGGAGCAAACAAATGAAATGATATTGTAAGAGGATCAATAAAAATTGTACACAAGTAGGGGGAGCAAGCTCATAAACTTGTATGTTGCATTTGAATGTGCATAGCAAACAAATGAAATGACATTGTAAGGGGATCAATCAAAATTGTACACAAGTAGGGGGAGCAAACTCATAAACTTGTATGTTGCATTTGAATGTGCATTTTACATATTTGCTTGCATGGCACAAGTTTTTAATTTCAATATCCATGCTTGTGTGGTGTACGCTAGTTGTAGGATTGAATGATGAAATGAAAAACTAGCATGCATAGGTTAAAGTAACTAGACTCATGCTCACATTATGAAAACTAGACCCTTACTTCTAATGTTGATCTCACGGGGTATTCTAGTTTTTGTGTATGTTTAGTCACTAATGGTGCTAAGGATGGTATATTGGTGCACTCCGATTGGTATCACGCTTCAAAGGTCCATCTCTTATACCTTAGCATCATATGGTAGACATTGTCTCCTATATTCCTGTCTAAGCATATGTGCAAGCTACAATCCAAACTCTTAGCACATATGTAGGGGGAGCAATTGCTACTGTTTGAGTTCATGAAACTTGTCCATATTCTTTTACACATGGTAAATATGCTTGGGCAAGCAACATGGATTCAATTAAATTTCAATTCATATCTTTGTGTAAGGGTTGTCATCAATTACCAAAAAGGGGGAGATTGAAAGCTCTCGTTTGGTTTTGGTTAATTGATAAAACCCTAAGTGCTAACCTAGTTTATCAAAGTGATTATAAGATAGGTAGCATTACTCCAAGTGATGAAGCAATGGCAAAGATCATGACGATGGTGATGGCATGGTGATGATCAAATGCTTGAACTTGGAAAAGAAGAAAGAGAAAAACAAAAGGCTCAAGGCAAAGGTATAAATAGTAGGAGCCATTTTGTTTCGGTGATCAAGACACTTAGCGAGTATGATCACATTTAGATTAGATAGCCGTACTATTAAGAGGGATAAAACTCGTATTGAAATGCGGTTATTAAAGTACCACTAGATGCTCTAACTCATTGCATATGTATTTGGGATCTAGTGGAGTGCTAACACCCTTGAAAATGTTTGTGAAAATATGCTAACACATGTGCACAAGGTGATACACTTGGTGGTTGGCACACTTGAGCAAGGGTTAGAAACTTCACCAGTGGAATGTCCGCCCGTAGAGTATGGACAGTCCGATGGTAGCACCAGCGTTCTATATAGAAAAGACGGAGGTCATTGTGAGTGACCGAATGCTGGTCTCAGAAGGACCAACGCGTCCGGTCAGTAGAAGCAGCGAAGACGTTGGCGTCGGTCTCTGACCGGATGCTGGGTCACTTAGTGATCAGATGCTGGAGGGGTGTGTCCAGTCCTGCTGACGTGGTAGCGCCCAGAGGAGACGCCGAGTGACCAAACACTGGGTGAGTCCGGTCAAGCATTACCGGACATGTCCGGTCGTGGATTTTTGCAAATGGATGCTTACTGAAAACGATCGGACGCTAGGGTTCTGTGTCCGGTCACTTCAAAGCAGTGTGTCTGGTCACAACTTAAATGTTCTGACGACCATTGAGATCGAGCGATTAGTGTTTGAAGCAGGGGACACATGGCGCACATCGCGTGACCAGATGCTAGGGTTCAGCGTCTGGTCGATCTGACCGGCGTGTCCGGTCGTCTTGTTTTTTAGTGGACTGAGGAGCCAACGGCTCTATTTCATGGGGGTTTCTATTTAAGCCCCATGACCGGCTCAAGCTCACTCTCTTAGCCATTTGCATTGACATAGCAACCTTGTAAGCTTAGCCAAAGTCCTCCCACTCATCTCCATCATTGATCCATCATCATTGTGAGATTGGGAGAGAATCCAAGTGCATTGCTTGAGTGATTGCATCTAGAGGCACTTGGTATTTGTGTTTCGCTATGGGATTCACTTGTTTCTCTTGGTGGTTGCCACCACCTAGACAGTTTGGAGCAGCAAAGATTGTCGAGCGGAGGTTGGTGATGTCTCTGGCTCCGATTGTGGTGATTGTGAGGGGTCTTGTGCCTTCTCCGGCGGAGCATCGAAAGGTAACTCTAGTGGATTGCTCATGTCATTGAGTTACCCCACTTGTGGGTAGGTTCTTGTGATGTCCAATTGTGTAGACGAGGTTCGTGCAACACCTCTTAGCCGTCGAACCACCAAGTGTTGGTCGACACAACAGGGACTTGCGTGCCGGCAAACACGTGAACCTTAGGAGAAAAAATTGGTTGTCTCTTGCCCTTTGGTATTCTCCTGGTGATTGATTTAGTATTCATCTTGTGATTGATTCACTCCTCTACATGATGGTATAATCACCCTACTCACTCATTTATATTCTTGCAAACTAGTTGTAGCAAGCTCTTTAGTGTAACTAGAATTGAGAGCTTGCTTTGTAGTTTAAGTTCATCTAGTGGAGCTCTTTAGCATAGCAAGTGTGAGAGCTCTTAGTGAGTAGTGAAATAACAAATTGTGTGTTTAGTGATCATAGCAACTAGAATTGTTGGATAGGTGGCTTGCAACCCTTGTAGTGCTAGAGCAAGTTTGCATTTCACTATTTGTTATACTAATTAAATTGCTCTAGCTGATTTGTAGATTTTTAAATAGGCTATTCACCTCCCCTCTAGCCATATTAGGACCTTTCACCGTTGGCATCCGATGGTTGTGGTTTGAACGCTAACACGTGGACGACCGAGGGTGCTCAACGGCTCTTTTGAGTCTTGGGGCTCTATAAATAGGAAGGTATCGGCTTGGGGCTCACTCTCTTGGCACTTTGACATACTTGACATCCTTGTAAGCCTAAGCAAACACCTCCCACTCATATCCATTATTGATTCATCATCATAGTGAGATTGAGAGTGATTTCAAGTGCATTTGCTTGAGTAATTGCATCTAGTGGCACTTGAGGATCATTGTGGCTACGAATTTCTTGTTTCTCTTGGTGGTTGCAGCCACATAGATGGCTTGGAGGAGCGGAGGAGCCTCGACATGTGTTGGTGATTGTTTGTGGCTGGCTCCAGTGATTGTGAGGGGTCTTGAACCTTCCCCAGCGGAGAGCCAAAAGGTAATTCTAGTGGATTACTCGTGTCATTGAGTTACCTCACTTATGGGTAGATTCTTACGACGCCTCTTGTGGTAGGCTAGGTGTGTGATACCTATTAGCCACCAAACCACGGAGCGTTGGTCGACACAACAGGGACATAGCGTGCCGGTAAGCACATGAACCTCAGGAGAAAATTAGTGTGTCACTTGTCTCTTGGACTTCTCCCGATGAATTGATTGTCATCATATTGTTCTTGGTTCATTCCTCGATGCGGCTGTATAATCACCTTACTCACTCCTTTACATTCCTTGCAAACTAGTTGTAGCAAGCTCTTTAGTGTAACTAGAATTAAGAGCTTGCTTGGTAGTTTAGTTTCATCTAGTGGAGCTCTTTTGTGTAGCCTTATTGAGAGCTCTTAGTGAGTAGTGGCTTAGCTCTTGATTGTGCCTAGTGATCATAGTAACTAGAATTATTGGATAGGTGACTTGCAACCTTTATAGAGCTAGAGTAAAATTGTATTACACCATTTGTCTTACTAATCAAATTGCTCTAGTGCATTTGTAGAATTTCAAATAGTATATTCACCCCCCCCTCTAGCCATAATAGGACCTTTCTAGTGGTATCGGAGCCTTGGTCACTATTTGATTGAAGGCTTAACAACCTCGGTGTCAAATTATGGCTCAAGTTGTATTTAACCATGTGGGGGGTAAACCACCATTCTTTGATGGCACAAGCTATGATTATTGGAAGAGAAAGATGAAAATATGTCTTGGTTCAATCAATGATCAAGTGTGGGATATGACTGAGAATGACTATGCTATTATTGATCCCGATAATCTCACCAACCAAGACAAGGCAAATAAGCAATGCAATACAATGGCTCTCAACACAATCTACAATGCCATTGATTCAAAGGTGTTTGAGAAAATCAAGGATCTTGATAGAGCTAGTGAGGCATGGAAGAGATTGGAGGAGACATATGAGGGCACACTGGCGGTGAAGAGTACCAAGCTATACATCCTCAAAGACAAGTTGACAAGCTTCAAGATGAAGGATGATGAGAGCATTCCAGAGATGTTCCATTGTTTGCAAGTGATTGTCAATGATTTGAAGGCTTTGGGTGAGAAGATCAATGATGATGATGTATCTCATCAGTTCTTGATATGCTTACCTCCAAGATTTGAGATGTTGAGAATGCTTATCATAAGAGGAGGATTGAAGCAATTAACCCCTAACTAAGTACTAGGTGATGTCATGACTCAAGAGACATACCATGTGGAAAGGGAGGGGGTTGACAAGGATGAGAAGAAGGAAGATGAAGACAAGAAGAAGAAAAGTGTAGCATTCAAGGCTAGCTCATCATCCAAGAACAAGGGCAAGTCCAAGACCAAGAATCAAGTGATGATGAAGATGCTAGTGACATTGATGATGAGGCCATGGCTCTCTTTGTGCGCAAGTTTGGAAGATTCATAAAGAAGAAGGGCTATGGTGCAAGAAATAGAAGAGACAACAACAAGAGCAAATAATATGTGAGAAGATGCTACAATTGTAAGAGTCTAGATCCTGTTGTAGCAGATTATCTCTACAATAGTGACAATGATGAGGATGAGAAGAAGAAGCAAAACAAGGAGAAGGAGAAGAAAGAGAAGAAGGAGAAAAAGATTACCTTTCAAAAGAAGAAGGGTGGTGGCTATGTGGTGACATGGGATAGTGATGCTTCTTCGGAGGATGATGACTCAAGTGATGGTGACAAGAAATCCAAGAAGAAAGCACTTGCAAACATAGTCATCAACAACAAGCCTTCCATCTTCGATACTTCATCAACATGCCTCATGGCAAAGCCTACCAAGATAAAATATAATGAAAGTGAAGATAAGGCTTGTGAAAGTGATGATTGTAGGAGTGATGATGATGAGGACTCCAAGGAGGCTCTCATGGACATGTTGGAGAATGCCCACACATGTCTTGAGATGAAGAGAAAGGAGTGCAAAGAATTACGGAAAGAGATCAAAGCTCTTGAGCGATCCTTTAATGAGCTCAATGCTTCTCATGAGAGTCTAAGGGAAGACCATGAGGAGCTTAGCAATGCTCACACTAAGCTTGAAAGAGCTCACTCCTCTCTACTTGAGCAAGTCAAGAAGGAGGAAGTCAAGAAGGAGCAAGTGATTATGTCTTGTGATGTGGGACTAACATGTGATATTCTTGATGAATCTTTTTATAAGCCCATTGTTGTTGCTCCCACTAACCCTTCTTGTAGCACTACCACTTCTACTTCACCTTTGAGTGATGGTTTCACTTGTGATGTCTCACTAATGATAAAAAATGAGACCCTCAAGAAGGAGGTGAATGAGCTCACTCGTGCCTTAGGCAATTCCTATGGTGGAGATGCCCGCTTGCTAAAGTGCTTGGGTAGCTAAAGGTTTTTTCTTAACAAAGAGGGATTAGGCTATACCCCCAAGAAAGGCAAGGCAGCCTTTGTCGCTCCCAAAGCTAGCTTTGTAAAGGGAAATGGTCGGTTTTGCAATAGATGCAAGCAAGTTGGGCATATAGAGCAATATTGCAAGACTAACAAGAACAATCAACCTAATATATTCTCAATTAGATTTGATTCTTGTTATATGCTTGTTAATGGTGCCAATGGTGTGAAGGCTAAGTTCATTGGTACACCAATTGTGGGCCCAAAGAAGAAGGCTATTTGGTTACCAAAGACCTTAGTGACTAACCTTCAAGGACCCATGCAAGTTTGGTTATCTAAAAAGAATTGATCTTCCTTTGTAGGTCAATTATAAGGCTAGAGGAAGGCATTTGGTGCTTGATAGTGGGTGCACACAACACATGACCGATGATTCAAGAATGTTTAATTCAATCAATGCAAATGATAGCAATGTGATTGATAGTATCACATTTGGTGACAATGGCAAAGGCAAGGCCGAGGGGCTTGGTAAGATTACAATATCCAATGACTTCAGCATTTCTAATGTGCTACTAGTAGAGAGCTTGAACTTCAACCTATTGTTGGTAGCCCAACTTTGTGATCTTGGTTTCAAGTGCATATTTGGTGTGGATGATGTACAGATCATAAGTGTAGATGGCTCTAACTTTATATTCAAAGGATTTAGATATGAGAATCTATACTTAGTTGATTTCAATGCTAGAGAAGCTCAATTGTCAACATGTTTGCTCACTAAGTCTAGCATGGGTTGGTTATGGCATAGAAGGCTTGGTCATGTTGGAATGAAACAATTGAACAAGTTGATTAAGTATGATCTAGTTAGAGGCTTGAAAGATGTCACATTTGAGAAAGATAAGCTATGTAGTGCATGCCAAGTTGGAAAGCAAATTGGAAATACACATCCTAAGAAGAGCATAATGAGCACATCTAAAGCTTTTGAGTTGTTGCACATGGACTTATTTGGACCAACCACATACACTAGCATTGGTGGAAACAAATATGAATTTATGATTGTGGATGATTTCACTAGATATACATGGGTGTTCTTTCTTGCTGACAAGAGTGATGTGTTTGCAATCTTCAAGACATTCATCAAGAGAATCCACAATGAGTTTGAAACAACCATCAAGAAAGTGAGAAGTGACAATGGAAGTGAATTCAAGAACACAATATGAGTCATTCTTTTTGGGATGAAGCAATCAACACGGCTTGCTACTATAGAAACCGACTCTATTATCACCCATTAAAGGAGAAGACCCCATATAAACTCTTGAATGATAGAAAGCCCAACATTGCATATTTTTGGATTTTTGGTTACAAATGCTATATATTGAAGAAAGCCACAAGATTGAGCAAGTTTGAGAAGAAATGTGATGAAGGTTTCTTGCTTGGTTACTCCACTACTAGCAAGGCTTATAGAGTTTGGAATTTGGCTAGTGGTACTCTTGAGGAGGTGCATGATATTGAGTTTGATGAAATCAATGGTTCTCAAGAAAAAAAAAGAATCTAGATGATGTGAGAGGCACTCAATTGGTCAATGCAATGAAGAACATGGACATTTGTCACATAAGGCCTAAAGAGGTGATTGATGTTGAAGATGACAAGAATTAAGTGCTCTCTAACTTAAATGTGTAAGCTAGTAGTTCACATGATCAAAATTAAGCTAGTGCAAGTGATGACAAAGTACAAGATCAACAACAAGTGACTAGTTCATCATCTCAACCAAATGAGCAATCAAGTGCAAGCAATTAAGTTCAAGTGCTTCAACTGACCAATGTTGCTAGAGATCATCCTTTGGACTCCATAATTGGTGATATCTCAAGAGGTGTGCAAACAAGATCAAGATTGACATCATTTTGTGAACACTTCTCATTTATGTTATCCATTGAACCAAAGAAGATAGAAGAAGCTTTGTTGGATGTTGATTGGGTGAATGCTATGCATGAAGAGCTAAACAACTTTACTAGATATCAAGTATGGGAGTTAGTTGAGAGGCCTAAGGATCATAATATGATTGGAACCAAGTGGGTCTTTTAAAACAAGCAAGATCAAGATGGGATAGTTGTAAGAAACAAAGCAAGATTAGTGGCTCAATGTTATACTCAAGTTGAAGGTCTTGACTTTGGAGAAACTTATTCCCCGGTTGCAAGATTGAAAGCAATTAGGATCTTGTTAGCCTATGCTTGTGCCCACAACATCAAGTTATACCAAATGGAAGTGAAGGGTGCATTTCTCAATGGGTACATCAATGAGATTGTCTATGTTGTGCAACCTCCCAATTTTTGAAGATGAGAAGAAACCCAATTATGTCTACAAGTTGAGAAAGACTTTGTATGGCTTGAAGCAAGCACCAAGAGCATGGTATGAGAGATTGAGGGATTTCCTACTCTCTAAGGGGTTCAAGATGGGAAAGGTTTACACCACTCTCTTCACCAAGAAGTTTGGAAATGACTTATTTGTAATGCAAATCTATGTTGATGATATCATCTTTGGGTCAACAAATCAAGAATTTTGTGAGGAGTTTGGCAAGATGATGGCAAGTGAGTTTGAGATGTCCATGATTGGAGAGCTTAGTTACTTTCTTGGTCTTCAAATTAAGCAAATGAAGAATGGCACATTTGTGAGTCAAGGCAAGTATATCAAGGACATGCTCAAGAAGTTTGGAATGGATGATAGTAAAGCTATTAGTACACCAATGGGGACAAGTGGAAGCTTGCATAGTGATACTAGTGGCAACATGATGGATCAAAAGATATATCGGTCTATGATTGGAAGCCTACTCTATGTGACCGCATCAAGGTCGGATGTGATGTTTAGTGTATGCATGTGTGCTAGATTCCAAGCCTCACCAAGAGAAAGTCATTTGAAAGCAACAAAGAGAATATTGAGATACTTGAAGCATACACAACGTGTTGGATTATGGTATCCCAAAGGAGCAAGATTTGAGTTGATTGGATATTCGGATTCTGATTATGCAGGATGCAAAGTTGAGAGAAAGAGCACATCAGGCACATGTCAACTATTGGGAAGATCACTTGTGTCTTGGTCATCAAAGAAGCAAAATAGTGTAGCAGTTTCAACCGCCGAAGCGGAGTACATTTCGGCCGGTAGTTGTTGTGCTCAATTACTTTGGATGAAGACGACTTTAAGTGACTTTGGAATCAAATTCAAGCAAGTGCCATTGTAATGTGACAATAAGAGTGCCGTAAAGCTCACCTACAGCCCGGTTCAATATTCAAGAACAAAGCATATTGATGTCCGCCATCATTTCATAAGATATCACCAACAAAAATGGGACATTTGCATTGAGAGTGTGAGCACCGAAGATCAACTTGCCGATATCTTCACCAAGCCACTTGATGAGAAGAGGGTTTGCAAGCTAAGGAATGAATTGAACATACTTGACTTCTCCAATATGTGTTGATGCACCCCCAATTATATGACATGCCTCTCCTCCAAGCAATCCAAGGTAAAAGTTGATTGGCATGGCATACATCCTTGCTCAGGACATGTTTAGTGCATCTAGACATATTTCACATTTGGATAGGCTCATTCATGAAAATCAAATGAATTTGATGCTTGTATGGTACCACTATTGCTTGTATGCTTGAAATGATCTAGTGGTAGCATATGACATGTTTGTGGGCTTGTGAACCTAGTGTTTAATCTAGAGAATGAGGTATAAGTGTTTAACTCAACATGGTACAAGATAACCCTTATTTGGAGGTGTGAAGAAGCTTGTCCTTGGATCAAACCGAGTTAAATATCTTTTGCAAGTAATCTAGATTGAACCAAATATAGAAAAATGATCCTCACTTCACATATTTTCACATAACCTATCTAAAATTTGAGCTCACCTTTTGTGGTCATCGATGACAAAGGGGGAGAGAAATTCCCAAAGATATTGCAAAAGGGGGATAAGTAACACAAAGATAAGATAGGAGAAATGAAGGGGATCAATTAAAATTTGAAGCACACAAGTAGGGGAAGCAAGCTCATAAACTTGTATGTTGCATTTGTATGTGCGTTACATATGTTTGCTTGCATGGCACAAGTTTTAAATTCTAATATCCATGCTTGTCTGGTGTATGCTAGTTTGTAGAAAATGATTGATGTAATAAAAACTAGTATGCATAGGATAGCTAGACACTTGAATTGGTTTTACAAGTTGTAGGGTCGAGGTGGCGGACTAGAGGGGGGTGAATAGTCCTTTCTAAAATTAATCGTGTCGGCTAACCGAAACAAATACGAAACTAAAACTATCGGTCTAGCCAAGACTACACCCCTCTATCTAAGTTCATAAACACCTTATAAAGATCTTATTAGGCAACAAAGGTGCCAGGCTAGCTAGAGCTTACCTAATCAATTCTAGAGCAAGGTCACACAAAACTATGTACTAGTACTTTGGCAACCGGGAGAGCTCCTACACAAACTAGTGAAGCAAAAGCACAAAGCTCCTAAGCTCACTAGCAATGCTCAATAACAAGGCTACACAATCCAAATTAGAGAGCGCAAATTACTTAGCTACACAAACTAAGTAATGTGACGAACAAGGTTACTCAAACCAAATTAGTCATGCAAGAGAGCTACTTTTATGCTACACAAGCAAGAAGGTAACTAGCAAGCTACACAAGCTAACTAATTACAAGAGCAACTACACAAGCACAATGTATAAAATGTAAAGACAAGCTTGTGTAAAGGGGATGTAAACCAACAGGAAGACAAGGATGACACGATGATTTTATCATGAGGTTCATGTGCTTGCCAACACGCTAGTCACCGTTGTATCAATCGCTCACTTGGTGGTTTGGCTGCTAATTGGCATCACCTGCCAAGCCCGCACATCGGGCACCGCAAGAACCTACCCACAAGTGAGGGTAGCTCAATGACACTCTCAACTAGAGTTGCTCTTCACGATCCCCACGGGGTGAGCACAATCCCCCTCACAAATCCTCATCTAGAGCACCGCACAATTTGATCGCGTGCTTTAATGGAGTCACAAGCCACCAAGCCATCTAGTAGGTGGCAACCTCCAAGAGTAACAAGCACCACTGGCTTGCAACACGATCACCTAGGGCCACTCAATGCAACCTCATGATGCAATCGCACTAGAATCGCTCACTCACTCGATCGGATGATCACTATCAAGCACAAGTGAGTTTGAGGGCTCTCAAACCAAGCACACACAAGGGCAACACATCCCCAAGGTTCTCAACTCATCCAAGCTCGAGCTCCACCTCTATTTATAGCCCCAAGCCAAATAGAGCCGTTACCCCTTTGGAGCAACTTTCTGCGAGGGCTCCGGACACGGCGGTGGTGGTACTGCCCTAGGGGTGGTGGTGCCCCCCAACAGTCGAAACCAATGGCTAGTTTGACTAGCTGTGGTCACTAGACAGGGTGGCGGTGGCACCGCCCCTAGGGTGGTGGTGACCACCTAGCCAGCTACCTGAGAGACCAAGTCTGTGGACTTTTATGGTGGTGCACCGCCCTCAGGGCGGCGGTGCCCGCGGTGGTGACCAGCTCGGCTTCCCTTGCTCTCAGGTGAAAAACGATGGTGGCACCACCTCACCAGTGGAGGTGACCAGGCGGTGCAATGTCCTGCCAGTGGCGGTGCACACCACCCCTTCCGCTGCCAGCCTCAGCTCTAGCCTTGCTCTGTCACATCTAGGTGGGCACCACCCTAGGGGTGGCGGTGCCACCGGACATAGTGGCGGTGCCCCCAACCGAACACCTCCCTCTCGGTCACCACTGCCGGTCACTGCCATAGGGGTGGTGGTGCATCGTCACAAGGGTGGCGGTGACCTCGGGGCAGCAACACAAGCTTAGCTACACCTCCTTTTCTTCACTTTTCTCACCACCTTTGCAAATGTGCTAATACTCCAAGTGTTTCACCATCACGTGCAAGTGTGTTAGCATTTCACAAATGTTTTCCAAAGGATTAGTCACTCATTTCACCACGCCACTTGATCCTAGCAATGATGTAAAGTTAGATCACTCGAGTGGCACTAGATGACCGATATGCAAACAAGTTTGCCCCTCTTGATAGTATGGCCATCTATCCTAAACCCGGTCATAAACTTCTCTACACAACCTTTGACTAGTGAAATGAAATGCCCTAGGTTATACCTTTGCCTTGCGCATTCCATTCCATCTCCTCCAATGTCGATACAACACATGCACCAACATGATCAACAATGATATGATCCACTCCATATCATCATGTGACCATATTGGTTCATCGATCTTGACTTCACTTGCTCTTCACCGTTGCTTCGGTCCATCGGCGCCAAGTCATCACTCAACTTGCCTTTCACACTTGCAACCTGTTCGTTGAGCCAAGTCTTGCCTTGATCTTCTCCACCTTGATCACATGATTCAATGTCATGTCTCATATGCAATAAGCTCCTTCATTATCACATGTGTGAGATTTGCAACATCTTCGAGCCATTTCCACCTCCATGGCATATGTTGCTCACACACATGTACCTATGGACTAATCACCTGTGTATCTCATATAAATACAATTAGTCCACCTAGGTTGTCACTCAATTACCAAAATCAAATAAGGACCTTTTACAAGTGGTACTAGAGCCTTGTTTCTAATGTTGATCTCATGAGGTATCTAGTGTCTTTTGTTTTTAAGTGATATCTAGAAAATCATGGTGCTAAGGATGGTGTTTAAATGGAAACTCTGATTGGTATCACGCTTCAAAGGTCCATTCTTTATACCTTAGCATCATTTGGTAGCCATTACTTCCCCACACTTCCTAATCCATGCATATGTGTAAGCTTTCAAATCCAAAATCTTAGCACATATGTAGGGGAAGCTAATGCTACCAAATTGGCTTTATGAAACTTGTCCATAACCTTCACACCTGGTAATATGCTTAGGCAAGCAACATGAATCCAAGAAAATTTTAGTGAATATCTTTGTGAAAGGGTTGTCATTAATTACCAAAAAGGGGGAGATTGAAAGCCCTAGTTTGGTTTTGGATAATTGATGAAAACTATGGACTAATCCTAAGTGCTAAGTGTGTAGACAATAGAGGATAGTCCATTCCAAGTGGTGAAGCAAGTGGATCAAGTGCTCAACTTGGAAAAGAAGAAAGAGAAAAACAAAACCCCATGGAGATCAAGGCAAATGTATTTCTTAGGGTTTTAGTTTTGATGATTAAAACACTATAGAGAGTGTGATCATATTTAGGGTCGATAGCCATACTATAAAGAGGGGAAATCTTTGGCTAAATGGTTTATCGAGTGCTACTATGTGACATTGTTCTTACATATGCATTTAGGAACCTAGTGTGCTAACCTTGACCCTTGACAATGCTTTGAAAAATGCTAACACACATGCACACAAGTTCTACACTTTGTGGTTAGCAAGTTGGAAGCAAGGGCGAAGCGGTTGAGGAGATAGAAAATGGGTCACTACATGTGATCGGACGATGGTATCGGCATGACCAGATGCGTCCGATCAGTGTTCCCTAGGTGGCGCAACACTTGGCCAAGTGGCCCACACAGTGACCGGACGCTGGGACCTGACTCGATGGCGAGTCCGGTCACACGGTCCAGAGAAGGTGTCGCTTGGCTTTGGCGATCAGACACGGGAAGCATCATGCGACCAGACGCGCAGACATCGGCCTTGCAAATGCGCGTAGAAGAGAGGAGAGTTGACCGGATGCTTGGGTGTGTCAGGTCACCTCTGACCTGACGTGTCCGGTTAGTAAAAACATCTCTGGGTGCTTACTGTAAATGATCGGACACCGCGAGTGGTGAGTCTAGTCACTTGAGCGTCATGTCCGATCATTCATTGACTACGACATTGAATGTTAAGTGACCGTTGGCATCCAATGGCAGAGGTTTGAATGCTTACATGTGGATGGCCAAGGGCGACCAGACGCTGGGGTGCGTCTGATCAGCCCGAGAGTGCTCAACGGCTCTTTGAGTCTCGGGGCTCTATAAATAGGAAGGTACCGACTTGGGGCTCACTCTCTTGGCACTTTGACATACTTGACATCCTTGTGAGCCTAAGCAAACACCTCCCACTTATCTCCATTATTGATTCATCATCATAGTGAGATTGAGAGTGATTTCAAGTGCATTTGATTGAGTGATTGCATCTAGTGGCACTTGGGGATCGTTGTGGCTGCGGATTTCTTGTTTCTCTTGGTGGTTGCCGCCACCTAGATGGCTTGGAGCAGCGGAGGAGCCTCGGCACGTGTTGGTGATTGTTCGTGGCCGGCTCCGGTGATTGTGAGGGGTCTTGTACCTTCCCCGGTGGAGAGCCAAAAGGTAACTTTAGTGGATTGCTCGTGTCATTGAGTTACCTCACTTGTGGGTAGGTTCTTACGGCACCTCTTGTGGTAGGCTAGGTGTGTGATACCTATTAGCCACCAAAACACCAAGCATTGGTCGATACAGTGGGGACGTAGCGTGCCGCAAGCACGTGAACCTCGGGAGAAAATTGGTGTGTCACTTGTCTCTTGGACTTCTCCCAGTGAATTGATTGTCATCATTTTGTGATTGGTTCATTCCTCGATACGGCGGTATAATCACCTTACTCACTCTTTTATATTCCTTGCAAACTAGTTGTAGCAAGCTCTTTAGTGTAACTAGAATTGAGAGCTTGCTTGGTATTTTAGTTTCATCTCATGGAGTCTTTAGTGTAGCCTTGTTGAGAGCTCTTAGTGAGTAGTGACTTAGCTCTTGATTGTGCCTAGTGATCATAGTAACTAGAATTGTTGGATAGGTGACTTGCAACCTTTGTAGAGCTAGAGCAAAATTGTATTACGCCGTTTGTCGTACTAATCAAATTGCTCTAGTGTATTTATAAAATTTGAATTAGGGTATTCACCCCCTCTAGCCATATTATGACCTTTCACCTAGGCGTACGCAGCCACACGGCCCTCCTATTTGTTATGACGTCGTGCTGTGCCGGCTACCTTGACGCGCCTGTGCCCCCTTCTTGCATAGATGTCTTTCGCGTCGCCCATGCTGATGGTCGTCCTGCTCATGAATGATCTTGGATGGTAGCGACATGGTAGCTTAGCGCAGCAAGCCGCGCGCATAGCTGCGCTCCCTCCGTGCGGCAAGCAGCAAGCAGATGTTGCGCGAAATCACATGTTGCAAGTGTATGTTTCAATTGTTTCGGATGTTTCAGAGTTATGTTGCAAGTGTTTTGTATGGATGTTGCAAAAGTAGATTGTAACACCCTAAAATTTGAATTTTTGGAAATAGAGCTAAAAAGATTTAAGTTGGAATTTTTGTGCACATGAAAACATAGGAAAATAAAAAAAATTATTAATTTAAAATTTATCCTAAGGTAGAAACGTGTTTGTTGCATTCATGCCGGTCGTACCTCGTGTTTCTATGTGCAAAAGTGTGTGCTTTTTTATATGTTTAGGAGACGAATATTTATCTCTAGGAATTTTTCAGCTTTTTTCTAGAATTTAGTTCCTACCTCCTTCACCTTAATCTTTATGTTCCATCTTTCCAACAATATTTTTATGAGCTCCAAATACTACATTTGGGTTTCTCATGTTCCATAATGTCTTTGGGAATTTCCCCAAATTTTTGGAGGTCTCGGAGTATTTTTCGTGGCTTAAATATCAATTCTAGACCTTTCTAGAATTATTTTATTCGTGAAATTAATTAATTCTGAAAATGAATAATATAACTCATTTTCTATCCAACTTTCAAAGGCCATGTGCAATAATCCTAATAAATCTAAAAGGCCCATGTAATTATTTACTAATGGGCTTTAATGTTTATTTAGGCCCATTAGTACAGGTGGATGGTGCAACGTTAATTAGTACCATATCGCTAGTTGACGTGGATGTGGGGAGTTTTTCTCCCTATATATATCAACCAACCCTTGGGCAAAGCATACCAAAACTACCATAAGGGGGAGCCCTAGTTTGAGAAATTCCTTGTGTAGTAAATTAGATTTTTCTCCTCTTTCTCTCGCCGTCGTCGTCGCCGCGGCGCTGCCCAGCCCAGCCATCCTCTCCTCGGCAACAAGTAAGGCCACCTGCCATGTTCCTGCCGATCTCCAATGTGGCTGCGTCCGATCGAGTCTTTGTCCCCTGCAATCTACTATTTGCTGATCAACAATCACAAGGTACCTCTCTTCGTTCTCTACATCTTAGTATCCTTGTTTGTAGCAATTCGCAGCCGTATGACCGTTTCCCCTTCGTTTTTCTTTTTTTTGGTCAATTTTCCTAGGAGGAACTCCATGGACGACGAGGCTTTCTTCGGTTTTCCGGCCAACTCTTGTGCAGCGACGTCCCCTGTGTCCCTCAGCTGTCGCGTCCTAGATCCGTGCCACCGTCGATCTACCGTTGGAGTGTTCTCTGTCCACGTGAAGCTCATCTCCAGCGCCGCTGGAAGATCCAGTCCACAAGTCTTGACTCACTCACCTGCGAACCGAGCTATATCTGTGCTGTAATCTTGCAAGTCGTCGTTGCTCAGGACCAGCACCAACGTTGTTGCTTACATCACTAGCAAACTCCTGATGGTCGATTAATAAAAGGTCAGCATCACCTCATTGTCCATTATTTTAGTGATAAAATATTGTGCTGATGTCATTCCTTGTCATTCATACATAATAAATCATCATTCTCTATTTATTCCTCAGTCAAGAAATTGTACCGTTCATATACGGTCGTGGAGCTGCTCAGGCTGCCACTCAGTCTCTGTAGTATATATGTTCATCATTGCTGTTATCTTATTTCTATCATATCTTAATCACTTTAGCCCCACTTTAATCTATTCTTTCCGTGTCGTGTTGGAATCGATGTAGTCTACTGTATGACAACGAAGTTTAGCACGCTTCATGTTTTCTAAATTTTTAGTTTAAATATTAATTTTGACTAATCTCTGTTCACATTGCTTTCCAAATTAAAAACAACATGGAGATTAACAATCATCTTTTTGTGCGCCACTGTTAACTTGATTAATAGCAACATAAATATGTTTGTAAATAATAATTTGGTTAGTGTAAACACGCACCATGTATAATTCGAATAAATGATCTGACATGTTACTTTATTTTGTAAAGTTAAAATCTAACTTGCTTAAAACTATACGATAATATTTATAAATAAAACTTGACTTGTTTTAACTCAGCTTTTGTATTAAAATTTAATTTGTCTAATCTGAATTAATAACTCTTCAATTGTTTTGTTTAATTATAATAAATCGAGCTTGTAGTTGTTTTCTTTTCTTTTATAATATAGAACTCCAGTAGTCGTTTCTTTTGTACCATAGTTTCGTTATCGGCATGTTTTACGCAGTGGCGTTAGTGGTTCTCATGTTACTCAAATGCGTTTTGACAGTTAACAAAAAGTTAATTGTATTAATACTATCACTTGCATTGTTTTCAGAATATAAAGTCAATATAGGTTTTATACTACGCTCTTTCTTAAGCAATAAATCAAGCTTATTAATGAAAATATTTACATGTGTTTCTACAGTTAAAATAAGTTAAATGGATAGGTTTTATTTTCCGTTACACTAAAAATCCTTTGATAGTCGCTTTTTTGTTGAATCGCATATAGCGTGTCTTTTGCGGTTGTGTGTTCGTAGCGATACGCCGTTTTGCTTATTTTATTGTTTGATGTACTGTTCTTATATATTCTTGTTTGTATGTCATGTATGGATGTATGTGTGGTGATATATGGTTCGGTCAATCGGTGAGGTTTACGTGGTGATTAAGAAGCTGTTCTCTGAAGACTAGAAGCTGAGAATTGGAAGCAGAAGATTGAAAGTTGAATACTAAAGGCTTTTGAGCGTATTGCTTTGGGGGAAAGTAAGTTAAGGCAAGTATAGCATGGGATCTTCCTTGTTACCTATTCACGTTTAATCATTTAATTCATACTGCATGTGTCTACCTTGACTGCCATTAAGGAATTCCTAGTACTTTGTACCTTGTATCTTGGTACCTTTGGGGTATTGCATTGGGTAGTATGATGCTAGTGCTCAATTAAAGACCGTGAACTTGTAACTTGACTAATGGTATATGCAATAAACATTTAAAAGATGCTTTTTAGCAACATGGAACAAGGGGGCTAGAGCATTGGGCTATTTTTATGGTGCTCTAGATTTCTCTCCCTAAGGACTTATCTGCAAATGATCATCCGGGACTTACAATACAACTGTGAGGGTTATATAGCTCTGGCTTTAGCTCAGTATGAGGACCTTTTCTAGCTTGTTAGTGGTTACCTTTATTGGCGTAAGAATGGCTTAACGAATCGGGTATAGGATAGCCTCTACTCTTATATGTATAGCTATGATGGAATTGTGCCATTCGATAGGGAGGTTCCTACATCTGTTTGCCGAGTGAATCTAATTAATGGCCCTAACTTGTTAGATGAACCTTTGAAAGGCTTTATAGTGAACCCTGTCGACCTTCCTTGGTAGTGGGTCAAGAGGCTGATCACCTCGACGAAAGGGTAAATCATGACTCACAGTAAAAGTGTACAACCTCTGTAGAGTGTAAAACTGATATATCAGTCGTGCTCACGGTCACGAGCGACCTTAGAACCCTTACGAAATAGATGATGAACACTAAAGGATACTGATGATAAAGATGCTCACTAATGATTACTGTTTATGCTATTCATTATTCATGTTTACCTGATCATGTGTTTATATGGGCTTGTGATAAACTTGTTGCTACTCACTTGCTAAAATCATGACTCATTAAAAGCTAATCGTAGTTAAACCAGTGTCAGCCTTTTGAGCCTCATGAACCCCATGTTATATTTGTTGAGTACGACATGTACTTACGCTTGCTATATTTTTTTCAATTATTTGGATAAAAATCCTGGATGGGTACCAGATTGCTAGAGTTTGGAGGAATTAGGCTTGTGATCAAACAGTCAGTTGTCCCTGTGGATTGGAGTCTTCGCCTGAAGATCGGAGTTGTCTTTCCGCGGTCTATACTCTGAGGTTATATTCTTTATACTAATACGTTATGTATTTAAGCATTGTCTATTGATATTACCCTTATTTGTAGCTATATGTGATATTTGACTTCCTGGACTCACATATGGTGTGTATCTGATTTTGTTCTTAAAACCGGGTGCTACATAGATCGGGATGTTGCATATGTTGCAGTGGCTATACAAGCATATTGCAAGAGTCTGTTCCAAATGTTTTATTTGTTTCTCAGAATATGTTGCAAGTGTTTGATCTGGATGTTGCATATATTTCACGCATATGTTTCAAGTGTTTTATCTAGATGTTGCATATGCTTGGAACGACTTTCAAGTGTTTTCAGGCATTTTGCAAGTGTTTTAGACGTCTGTTGTAAGTGTTTCGATGTATGTTACTAGTGTTTCAGTTGTTTCAAATATATATTGCAAGTGTTTTATCTATATGTTGCAAAAGTAGATCAGAGGTTGCATATGTTTCAATGGGACCCACCTGTCACTGTCGCCTGCTGCAGCTGCTAGGGCGCCATGCATGTGTTTCCCGTGTGAAGCAGGCGTGGGAGGCAGTCGACGCAGTCACATGCAGTCCCCACGTGCTCGATACGGAGCGGGGGTGCAGGCGGTCCCCACGTTTGCGCGGGAAGCGGACCTGAAGCGGGCGGTTCCCGTGTGCGAGCGAAGGGCACGGGCAGGGGCGACACATCCACGCGACGCGGGCGCAGGAAACGAAGGAGACGCAGGAAACGGAGAGGTGCGCGACACAAGCAGGCTCGGGAGTTCGGACGCGTGTGTCCGTCCGAACATTCGGACGCTAGTGTCTCCCTAGTTTATACTTTGTTACACTTATGGCAACAGGAAAATATTAAAGGGTTTTTTATTGTTTATCTAAAGTTAACCCGTGCGGAAGCACAGGTTGATGGACCAATGAATTCTAGTGGCAGTCTATGGTCTAGCTCAAGATGATTTTAATTATCTCTTGGCTGAACTCATCTTCACGTGTAGGCTCTCCTAGGGCTAGATATTGAGTCAGCTCAGCTCGGCTCGGTCTAACTCGAGCTGGCTCGTTAGGCTAACAAGCCAGCTCGGCTTGGCTCGTTAGGCTAACGAGTGAGCCAGAGGGGTAGCTTAGGTCGGCTCGTTAGCGAGCTTGAGTTGGCTCGTTTAGCTCGCGAGCTACTTAAAAAAAATAGGACACATATGTTTATAATGCTCATGCCACAATAATTCTAGAAGGTGACGTCCACCATTATGCAACCATACATAATTAATACATATCAGGTTCATCAAAAGTATCAACCATGCAACATAGCTGGTCCATCCATAATCCATGCAGTTCCAGCATACTTACTAGTTGCTTGCCACCACAGACTTAGGAACGTCGACAAATTCAATGTCAGCATCATCATCTTCTCTCTGGAAAACAATTCATAAATTAACATTTAAGTATCACAGCAATTATAAAATCAAAATTCATATGAAACAACTGAAAATAAGGATTACATATCAATAGAATAGGTGTACATTTCTAGGTCAGCATCACCATCTTCTGGATTCATGGTCATGGACTGATAGGCCTCAACTCGTTTGAGCTCGTGAGCTGGCTCGTTAAAACAACGAGCTAGACTTTCAGCTCAGCTTATGAAAAAGTTAAAAAATGCAGGGCCGAGCCGAGCCGAGCCGAGCCGGACACGAGTCGAGCGAGTTGACGAGCCGCGAGTATTTTGTCCAGCCCTAGGCTCTTGGAGCTCAAATATGGAAGTAACCGTAAGAGTTGGCTGTAACTATTTTATTTAATCGTGCCCACTGGAATATGAGATCTCTGGTTATATTAACATATATCTCTAGTCATATTAACATATTAAGTTGCATGCATTGACTATTTAATCCACAAAGTTTAAACTGATAGGTAGGGTGGACAATTTTCTTAACACTTCAACAATGTCAAATAGGGGATGGAAGTTGAAGTAATGTCATACAAGGACCTTCAATTTTTTTTTTTCGATGTCAAATATGACACCCTTTTAAATTATAGGGTTAAATAAGTAATTTCTTAATTTTGCATTGCTTGCTATCATCGATTATGGGACAAATCGTCTGTTTCCTAAAACCATGCGCTATGTTTTTTTTTTGGGGCAGGAACCATATATAGAGCATGCATTTAGGAAACGCATGAAGTGTATGGCATCATGAGTCCATCCAAGCTACCTTCGCGCTTAATCACGTGCCTCTCAGAGTCTCAGTACGTGTGCAGACCTACAACGATCATGGTAAGCGAGGAAGCAGTTTGCGTCTATCTGGATGTTGTTGGCCAAGTCGCATATGTTGGTTCGATAGTTTGAGAAGTCGCACACCGGCTATCGTTCATGGTTTAATGAGTCTGCAGACATCATCGTCGTGGTATACAATCAAAGCTCGAATGATAATTTTTATTTGAAATTTCTCGTACATGTCTCGATAGTTAAGTATAACATTGCTATTGAGGAAACATTTTTTTTCCAGTTTGCTTATCTTGGTCTTCAATCTTCATCATCTATTTCATTTTTGACCTAGTTCAAATTTTATAAGATCATATAGGATTAAAATAATTCTAAGCAAGGAAAAAAGGGTAGAGTACAAATTTTATGAAAAAATATGCAACTAATTCATATTTTTTTAGTAAAAAACAAAATTTCTAGGAATTTTCTAATACAAAATAGTATTTTAGTATTTTCAAATGCACATTTATTTCAGAAAATATCTAGACAACTTTTTAAAAACCATTTATACATTTTTTCATAAAATCTAATTGACCTTCTTGAACTATTGTGAAAGTCTAATTTACCTTCCTCGTTGCTGACGTAGTGCTGCTAACGTAGGGCCACGAAGGAAGGCTAACGTGGCGTCACGTCAACCAAAACTACTTTCAAAACCGCACCGAGAGGTAAACCAGATGGTCTCAGGAATTGACAGAAGTCTAAACCGATGATTTTCTAATTGAGGAAGTTAAATGGGACTCATGCAATAGTTGAAAAAGGTTAGATAAACTCTTTTTTTTTCAATAGAATGATGTTACAATTTCTTTTTTTTAGCAAAAAATGGTGTTATAATCAGGGATGGATATAAAAGATAGGCCCTAAACGTGGCCCAAAAACTCCAGTTGGCAACCCTTAAAATTTGAAGGCCCAATCCACATGGCCCAAAAACTCCAGTTGGCTACCCTTAAAATTTAAAGGCCCAATACACATGGCGCTAGATTTTGTCAAGCATTTTCTCGTGGCCCAGTCCAGCAAGAGCCTGCTCGCGTGCCTAGTCTCTCCTCTTGCTCGTTCCCTTCCTCGGTTGAGACACAAGTAACACAACACTTGGCCAAATCTATTCGCGGAAAAAAAAGCTTTTACATGTGTTATTATAAAAATTGGTAATTATCTGTAAGCCTTTAAAAAAGTTGAGTTCTCGTAGATGTCACTGCTCTAAACTTTTTTGCCCTTCACGCCACATCCGTCAGATTTGGCTCTAACGGTGTCGAACCGCGGGTGTGAAAAGTAAAAAATACCCTTTGGTATGAATATGCAATTATTTTTTTAAATATCTTAATGACATCAAATGAAAAAAAAAATCAAAACAAGAAAGTTGTAGATCTCGACAATATGTACAATTTTTATATAAAAATCATCTTCATTTAATTGCGTAAAAAATATTATTTGATATGTTTAATATGTCTTAGAAAAAATATATTTTTTGTACGGAATCAAATGAAGATAATTTTTATACAAAAATTGTATATCTAGTTTTGAGTTTTTTTCATTTGAGATCGTAAGATGCTCCAAAAAATTAATTGCATATTTCGACCTGAGGGTATTTTTGATTTTTCGTACTCGCAGTTTGACACTGTTAGAGCCAAATCTGACCAAATTGACGTGGATGACAAAAGAGTTTATCGCCCTGTTCGCTTAGCTTATAAGCTGTACTTTTTCAGCCAACAAATAGTATTTTTCTCTCACAACAAATCAGTCAATAATACTTTCAGCCATAGAACACAACAGGTCCTCTGCCGCCTCCCTGCCAGATCGGTCCGCTGCTTCAAGTGCGTGTCCACGACCTGGCGAGACCTCATCTCTGTCCACAACAGGAAGCTCCCCTAGACCCTGGCCGGCATCTTTAGCATGCATTTCGACAATAACATGATGGGGTTTGCTCCATATTTCATCAATGTTTTGGGCAGAGACTGCCCATTGGTCTCCCCCTCATTCGACTTCTTGCCAGGAAACCGAATCTGTCTTTTGGACTGCTGGAATGGACTTATTCTTTGCAGCTACAGGCCTGGGTCTTCCGACGGTGGTTGCCAGTTATCTGTGTGTAATCCCGCCACGAAGAAATGGGTGGAATTGCTGGATTCTAGCCTAGGAAACAAGCCCCGACATAGGTGTCTTGGTTTTAATCACACGGTGTCACCCCATTTCTATGTGTTTGAGTTCTTTCTAGAGTACGACGATGACTTCTCCTTACTGGAACATGGAGTGCAGGTGTATTCATCTGAGACAGGACAATGGGTTTGTAAGGGAGACAATGGCATTAGCTTTTTTGCTCATCACTATTCGCATGTCTTTCTGAATAATGGATGTGTACATTATCTCACCGATGACCCTGCTATTGCTGTGGTGGACACTCAGGGAACAGCATGCCGGGGCATACCTGTGCCTGATAACATGGATTATGGTTTCATTCAGCAATCCCAGGGCCGTTTGCATTATTCCAATTTTGAGGCGGATGATGAAGATCAGGTGGTTCGACTTGTAGTTTATGTTCTTGAGGACTATGATAGCGAACAATGGACATTGAAGCATACCGCTGAGGCTTTATATGTACTTGGAGGAGAAAGTTCTAAGTGGGTTGCAATTCATCCGGACTGCAACATGATCTTCTACACTGTTGGGTGGGACAGAACACTAATGTCCTATGATATGGATTGTCGGCAAGTCCAATTCATCTGCACTCTTGGACAGGACACTGAGGAGAGATATTGGCCGTATGTGCCGTTGTTTTCAGAGTTACAAGCTTTGCACATATGACAATAATATGTGATTGGTCCCTTTATGTATGACAAGAGGAACTTCAATAGGACTTCTATAATTATTATTGCCATGCATCGCGTGTGTCGGGTTCATAAACCCGGGGTCCCTCGGGGACCGGCTTCCACGCCAAGGCTCGGCCCAGAAGAACGGCATTTTCTTCTTCTGGACCGGCCCAAGAGTCTGAACTCAACAGACCGGAGCACTCGCTTCAGGCCCAGGCCATCTTCGGCCCATCTCTCCGACCGGAGCACTAGCTCAGGCTCAGGCCAGCTCCGAACGACCTCTCCGATCGGAGCGCTAGTGTTAGGCCCCGGCCGCCTCCGCACGGCCTCCACTCGGAAAGCCTGATCCGAGGACCGCCTCCGACTCCGACCCCGTGTCTCCGATCGGGATTCATAGAAAACCCTGCTCATCGCTATTCTCCGACTGGGGACCATCCGACAGGGGACGCCCGCTCGGAAAGAACCAGAAGGCGTGCGAAGAAAGGCAAGGCATGGCTCACAAGTCAAAACCACTGTACCAGGGACCATACCCTGCACGGAACAGTGCTTTGCAGCCACCCTGACACAAAGTATTGTAGGGACCGCTAGAAACTCCCATATGGTAAGCCCCCTCCGCGTGTCTCTGGATATCGATTGCGGTATGGGCTCCAGGATTTGCCATACCGGGTGAACATAGCACGGCTCCTCACATGCCACTAGGCATCCAGAAGTATTTTGCAGGTACCGGCGTCATCCTTCCTGAAGAAGATAGCTCAACCTTCTGTACACATCTGACATCCTACAACGACATCGACAGTATCGGGGGGCTTCCACCATTATCCAGTTTTCATCACCGTAGGTAGCAAGGCTCAGAAATATCTATACTCTCCATCTCTCACCTGTAAAGCCATCCCCTTCATCTATAAAAGGGGATGCGCTCCCTCCCCCGAAGTGGAGATCGACTTCTTCAAGCTCAGACTCACTAGATCGACATCAACGCTCCCAACCGCAAGACCACCCAGTTCCGACCGCGACCCTTCCGGTCGGAGCCGACCGAACCTCTTGTACACCTCCTCCTTTCTCCTTCTCGTTTGTACCCCCCACTATAGACTTTAAGCACCTGGGCTCAGGAATAAAGTCACCGACCGACCCCGACTGGACGTAGGGCACGTTGCCTGAACCAGTATAAATCCTGTGTCATTGAGTGCTAGGCCACCTCCGATCATAACGTACAGCAAAACTACAAATATTTATTAGTTGGTCACTTTCTGCACCGACAGCGCGACTGCCCTGCCTTTGCTTTTGGAACAATGTTCGTTCATTCTGGAGCGAAATTGGCTTGCTAGTTGCTCCAAGAACTGTTATATTAAATTTTTAATGATTAATGTACATTTTGCTTTAACTTCTTGTCTTTTCTTTATCTCAATGGCTCTAGACATAAGTAGATCCATGTCTTCCTGTAGTATTTGAGCAACCATCTAGGATATATTTAGTCTACAAACTACATATCTAATATGAATCGTCACTTGTCTGCTAATAATGTGATGTGAGATCAACACATATTCTGTACTTCTTGATAGACTTTAAATGAAGACAAGTTCACTTCATCTCTTCCTGATGTATCCAACATGAGCTCAGGCTGCACCATTCTTTAGAAGTAGCTTCTGTCCCATGAGCCCTCTTTTTTTCTTAGTACATGTGAGGACTGCCCTGTTCAAGATGAAACTTTGGATACCCTGGAGTGTAAAGTAAAAGAATGTTATAAGTGGTTTTTGTATGGAAGGACAAATAACTTTCTGTCCAAAATATTAGATGGACATTTGATCATTCAACGTTGGCAGAATATTCTGCAGTGCTGAGTGAACACTTCATCATACCTTTGTTATGATCATTGATCAAACGGTCAAACCTACTCATGGAGAAAAACACTAGTTAAAGAGGCAATTTTCTGGACTCTTTTGGAGACTGCCATTTGAAGAACCAAACATCGAGGACCATGTTGTAGATTATATCATTTGATTGCCATTTAGTTACAGAAGGAAACATCAGGGAGCAAGGGGGAAGTGATGAACGTGTGAAGGGACTATTATATTTTGTGGACTGCATCATTTGATTACCACCATGAACTACTCCGTATGTCCACAAATATAAATATATCAAGAGTTTAAAATTTGTCCACATACACAAGGACACTAAATTGATTGTTACAACTATATATTTAATTGTTCTGATAGTATATTTTAATTGTCTTACAGTACATTTCTATTGTTTAGATTTTAGTTATTTAGAAATTATGTTCCAATTATTTTCGTATAGATCTTTGTAAGTCTCATTTCATGTGCTTGTTTAAATGTGTTCTTATGTGCTCATTTTCTCGTATTGAAGATTTTAAACTTTGTAACCTTTCCTCTTGTGCTATATTTAGCATAAGAAATTTAAGAAACAACAACAAAATGGGCCACTACCTGCAATATATATAATGGCCCAGTCCAGTAAAACCTGACTTGCTTGGAGAGGCTGTGGGCTGAGGTATCTTAACCAACTCGAGCCTATTTTTTTTATTAAAGCCCATAAAGCTGCATCCAAATTTAGTTTTTCTAATTGGAGTGGAGGCTTTTTTCTTTTGCACAAAATAAAATAAACTAGCAAGTTGATCCGTGCAGCGCAGACAACGCCGGTCACTAGTTTTATAATTTTAGTATTTTGTTTATGTTTAAAAATAATTTTTATGAATAGTTTATTTTATTTGTTTGATTGTAATTATCCTCTATCAATGTCTTTACGGTACTCATCAACATGAACTTTAACTTTGGCTTAGAGCTATTGTATCTTCCTTTTCCCATTCCTATGTTGTGATTGCGCAATTTAAGTCGATACCAAATCAAATAGCCTAAATTACATAGCCTTCAGTCTCATCTTGGTAAGCTCCTTTATTTGATAAAGCAACTTTCCAAGTCTCATAAATCTAGTTTCTTGGCTCTCTTATAAATTTAAATTCAAGATCATCTTGCATACTATATTATGGATCTACCGTTTCCTTTCTTTTGCCCTATAGTATCGTTTTAGTCATCATAATGTTTTTCATGTCTGTTGGAGCGCTTTTGCCTCATGAAACAATGACCTCTTTATCTCAACTTGCTACCTCTCCTCCACATTGTTGAAAATCCGCATGGCTTTGTATGAGACTAACTATGAGACTGCTGACTTATAGCAATATACCTGCCCTTAACTGATAAGTCACTTCGCCAGCATCTGGAGATGTTCGAAACTGGTTTATCACCATCCATGACCTCCACTAATTTTGGTCATTGAACCAATGCCAGTCATAACCTTATTCTCATTGGCACCATTAGCCTTTGTTAGTGTTTGAGATACTTGATGGCATCATCCAACAGTAATAGCCTTAGAGGTGTTGAAAAGATAATTTCTCATTGTTTAGTGTTTGAGATACTTGATGGCATCATCCAACAGTAATAACCTTAGAGGTGTTGAAAAGATTATTTCTCATTGTTTGATGCATTTATTTGTCTACCCAATTTTTGTCATTGACACAATGTTGCTTGAAGATGCAGCTGAAATCATTTTCCTTGTGGTCGATGCTCGCCTACCGTTAATACCACCACTTGATGCTCGGTACCTTCAACGACACTACCGAGGAGCACATGAAGGTCCAAAATAAATTCTTCATTGTTCTTGGTGCCCTTTTTCTTCCTTCTCAATTTCCACCTAAGCCAGTGTTTCTTCATAATGGTAGAGATGGGCAATTTAGGAGCAAAACTTGAGGGTTATGTTGAATTATCTTTTACAATAATAGAGGTGGATAATTTAGATATAAATTTATGGGGAGTGATTTGAATTATCTTTTAGAATAGCAGAGGTGGATACGTTAGATGCAAAATTAGGGGTAATTACTTCATGTATTCATAATAGCATAGACGAGTAACTTTTTAGAAAACAAAATAGAGATCCATTTACTATTATTGGCGATGACGATTAGAGTTCACCAAATTAAAAGCAAGATGTTTCTAGTTATTATATGATAATTTAGGATTTATCTTTCTTTTCTAACACGTCTGGTGAGAATTATCGTAGAGCCTCTGTTGGATCTTTAATTAGTAATAATACTATAATAGGTTTTTGATTTGGGCTTAACCTTTGTACACTTGTATTTATCTCTCATAAAACAAAAATAGGTAGGGATCCCCTTGCTGACTTCGGTCAAAAGACAGGCAATGTGCACTTAATGCTTAGACATGGTGGGATGTGATGACAAAGCTTCAAGATGTGTTTTTGTGTACCCTCCATGTTCACAATACATGCCTGGCCAAATCTTCCTTCCCAATTTACTTGTCACTAAATGGATATTAATGCAGTTTTCTGCTTACTTTGCCTCTCCTTGTGATTTGTACCTTTCAATTTCAGCTACACTCTTTTAGAATCATAGTGTAGATGCAAACATTGGTAAACACGCACGCCCTCATGGTCCTCATCCCTATAAACATGTGCAGAGTTTATCCTTATGAGCACCTATGAAAAAAAAAGATCCAGCAGGTCTTAAGATTGACGAAATCATCACAGATGTCTCGCAGTCAACGATTGAAAGAATATCTTTGTTAATCCTAGAATAAATATAGAAAAAAGGCGAGCATCTGTGCCAAGGGCTTAAACTCATATATGCAAGTTTCATCATAAGAAACTTAACCAACTAAACTACGCTCACTAACCATTAAAGGCCATTTCTGTACTTATGTCATTTTATTTAAAACCTACAGACCGCCGATTTCATTACTAAGAGCAAAGATAAGGTCAACAATTAATTTATGAATTTTCATCCCTAATCTATTGAAATGGTTTGCCTAAATTTGTGTGCATTAGTCGTAACCTGCTGAAAGAAGCGGGGATAAGATCATCTTTCCTTTAAGATGTGTTGTATTATTGTACGCGTGTACTACATCTTTGCTGTGTTTCAGGGAAAAAAGTTAAGATATTTGCTTTGAGGTTAAGACATTCTCACTTGAGAATGTATTTCTATATTCCTGGTCTCCAACAATATCCCCGTGACAGTTTTTTGGGATCCGCAACACAAGGTGCGCCCCTCGTCGTCACCTCCAACTACATCCCCATGTTGTCCTTTGTTACTTTGAGGTTAAGATATTTGCTTTGAGGTTAAAACAATATGTTGGCTGGATAGAGCTTATCTTTAGATATTGATCTCTTTTTTGAGGGATAATAGCAGGGGAGACCCCTACTTTTTATTATTATTATAATATAAACCGTACAAAATACAAGGCTTGGAAAGCCCAAAGAGGGAAAAGGAAACAAAACTATTACAGGTGTGTATCTCTCCACAAATGTAAAGGAGCATAATTTGTTTGGCTTTGATGCAAACCAAGCCAAGTTCCTTTTTGAAGCCTGCTTTTCCAGGTGACGAAGGGAAAACTTACATTATCAAAAATCACCCTGTTTCTGGTGTATCTAGCAAGCAGTGATACCTATTTCTCTAAAGATCTGATTTCCAAAGGCCAGCCGACCTTCTATAACCATATCCAGGTTGGAGTGACAGATTCCAATTGATAGAATTGCCTGCCAGCAGTCTGTACTAAAGGGGCATTCAAAAAACAAGTGCCTGCTGGTTTCTTCACACTGCAAACTGCATAGACCAGAATAGTCTTCTAGGTGTCATTTCTTCTGAGAAGGTTTATGGTGTTCAACCGATCTCTGAGCAAGAGCCAAAAGAAAAATTTATGTTTCCCACTGCAAATTGATAGAGATTGATCTTGTGGACACGTGTATAGGCGATGTAGCGCAAATCATTCTACATACTACCTAATCATTTAGTTAAGTTCCGTGATGGCATATTATTTTATTAATATTACTGAAATTATGACAAGCTTACACTCAATAAATACAGCTCAACTGTCCATGCCACTAATAAGGAGATAATTGGAATTTTTCCATCATCAAACTTGGGTTTCGCCTGTTTGCCATCCGCAAAAAGGATTCGCCACAATGCCATTATTAAACTGGTACGCACGCTGAAATGCCATTCTCCATGTTTCTCCAAAATTTAAACAAATTTTTATTCCACACAATATTTCCTTCCCGTTTTATCCCTACCTCCAAAACATTATCGGAGGAGTCCGCCGCCATCGCTGGCGCCATGCTCGGCGGATATGGGTTCAACATTACCATCCCCACCACCAGAGCCGAAGTGGCCGGGTTTGCCTCCACTGTGGGCTACCGCAACACGAAACACCTCATGTTGCCGAAGGAGGCGGTTGTGCGCTCCTAGCCAGCGTTGACTTGGATGTGCTCCTCGTCTCCACTCATGCCGCACTCAACTCAAGGATGGATACGACAGTGCGATCCTGTGCACCGGAGGCCAAGACGTCATGGACGGTATGTTGTGCACACCACATACACGACACCGGCTTGGGGTTGGTGTTGGAATCGGGATTGGCTTGTAGTTCCTACTTTCCGGATGTATCTTATACAAGAACAACACACCCTCAAGATACTCATTGCCTAAAGCCTTAAGTTTTTCCAATGATTTGCATCTAGGGAACAGAATGGCATGCATGCGGTGATCCTAACATACTTAGATGGATCAGCTTTCTCTACATACAGAAGGCTTATATATAACAACCCGAATTGTGCTAGCTTGTCTTCTTGCCTTAACAACCCTGTATGGTGGTAGGCAGTCAGCCGTAGATCAGGACTATATTGATTCTCAAGCAGATCCACAAGATGGGCAACATCTATTGGTAAGGGCCCCCATCAAATAGAGTGCACCTTATAGACTTAACAAGAAAGACCATATCAAGCTTCTCACCAGCAGGTGTGGACGGTTTAAGTTTGAAGTATGCAGTTCTCACTACTCTGATGCTGCTAGTAAGTGTGTGAAAGATCTCATCCACCAGTCTTCTATCACCCACTATGTTGAGTGTGACCAGGCGTGACTACTCTACCACAGCTGGCAGCAATGGCAATGCAAAGAAGTCTGGCGGCGAGGGTGCCAGTTTGTCGAAAGATGCAGCTAAAGAGTCTGGTAAGGGTGGAGAAGCCTTCAAGCCAAGAAGACAGAGTCAAAGCAAGATCCTGTTAAAATTTGTAAAGCTTCAGTGGCACATCCATCATATTGAGATTTGTGTCTTTCTCCATTTGAAGTTCAACCTCATGCACAAGTGAGTAATTAGTGACACATCTCTATTAAGTTTACAGTTTATTAAATTAAGGTCAATTGTTATTGTTTATGTTAATCACAGGCGTGAGCTAGAGTTCAAGGTTGAGAAATTGAACAACCAAGTCAGGTTGCTACCTCTCTAATTTTTTGGTGCGCTACTACTAGGTGTAGCATTCACTTCCTATCTAGTTGTGGAGGTGGTAACAACTTATGTGGTGGAGGTAGCTTCGGAAGAGTTTACCAAGTTAGCCACACAGCTGAAAGATATACAATAGAATTGAACTATATGGTTAAATGACAGGGTAAACAGAATAGCCAAAGAGTTGACCCAAGTGATTGTGAACACAATGATAGATTGTGTTGCAGGCAAGGTGAAGGATATCACTGTAGAGTTGTTGAAATTTTGGATGTGGGAAGTGTTGGGAATTAGGGTTCATTTGAAAATAAGAATGTATTTGACTTGTTGACATCGGTTATGTTGCATTTGTAGCATTTGTATGAACTCGGTTTCTAATAACTATTAAGTACCTTGTGTGTTGTTTGTTAGAACTATGATGGTGTTGTGATAAGCATTGTTTTTCTAATTCGATATGTGCTTTGCTCTAATGCTTTGAGACATGTTCTAGCTAGTGGCTTTCCAAGGATGATTATATTATTCAAACTAAAATTTATACGTATCTTCTATATTGTAGATCTCAGTTACCACTGCGTAGGGTAAACTCTGCCAAAATTTCCAAAAGAGCTAAAAACACCCAACATGAGAGAGGAGAGTAAGAGGAAGGGAGAAAATAAGAAAGTGTCAAATGAGGAAAGGGTGAAAGGTCCTCTCCACCTTCCCTCTCCCCCTCTTTTATTGGGGAGGTGAGAGGGGAGTTTTCATTCTTCCCCTAGTGGGGCTTATATTTACAAGAGAGTCTCTATGGGGCTACAAATGGGCTCTAAACACCCTTAAACAAGCCCCTAGGCTCTATAATTGGGACACACATATGTCTTTGAACTTTTGCTCACAGGCGCCAGCCAAGGCTAGCATCTTCGGGTGGATTGCTTGTCCGATGCGCTCCTGCTAATCCCTCTTGGCTGGTGCATGTGAGTGATTCCTTCATGTAGCCGATGACATAGGCATGGTTGTTGTTGTTAATGTTGTACATGATCCCCCACTCCAAATTGATGGTGAAGATGATGTCAAATTTGTCGATGTTGATGGTGACTCCCCACTTCGGCCAAATTCATGACGAAGACGAAGTCAAAGATGCCTATGTTGATGGCAACCCCCACCCCCGCTCTAGATTGATGGCGAAGGTGATGTCGAAGATGTCAAAGTCCATTGGTGAAATGTTGGCACAGGAGGTGTTGATGATGCCAAAGTTGATGGCAAAGCCCCCATGTTGAAATGATGGCAAAGACGTAGTCGATGATGCCAATATCGGTAGTAGAGCCCCTTGCCATAATGTTGGCGAAGGCATTGCCAATGACACCACAGTCGATGGCAAAGCCCCTTGCCGAAATGTTGGCGAAGGTGTTGTCAATGATGCCGAGTTGGTGGTGAAGTCCCTCGCCGAAATGTTGGTTAATGTGCTGCCGAAGACGCCGAGGCCTATGGTGAAGCCCCTCTATAAAGACCTAGGATGGATAGAGGAAGGTTGAATAGCTATTAGAAAACCTTCAAAGCACAACACTTAGCAAAGTGGTTAGAACAAAAGACAACACTAATAGCCACTACTTTGCATAGCCTAAGCACTTCAAAGCAAGTGCCCTAATCAATTATAGTAGCAAGCATCCTAATAAATTAGATCACACAAAAGCTACCAAGGCAGCCTAACTATATAGCTTAGTCGAGCTACACATGTAAAGCAACTAACCGAACTGATCTTGGTGAAAAGCAGTGCCAACATTCTTATTGGAGTTAATAATACATATTTTGTTCCCAAAGTGACAATGAACATCATCATCATCTAAAGTTGAAACTAAAATTAAATTCCTCTTCATAGAGGTACAAAAAGGACATTTCTTAAACTAAGTGTGAAGCCGATGTAAAGCACTAATGGGAGTTGTCCAACATCTTCCACATCTATTTCGATGCCATTTGGGGACTCTTATTGCTCTTTCTCCTTTTCTTAGATCAATTATATCCTTGAGTCTCCGCATAGAATTGGTGACATGAATAGTGGCACCTAAGTCAATCCACTAAGAATTGATGGCATAATGTGTACACATGAATTCATCTATGAAGGAAATTACATCCTTACTTTTCTTATTGAGCCACTCCAAAAAGAGAACACAATCCCTCATCGGATGGTCTTCTTTCTTACAGAACTTGCACTTAATCTTTTCATCATCTAAGTCACCAGTACCCAACTTATCTTCTTTTATGCCTTCAATAATGAAAGCATCAAGATCTTTGTCTGAAAAAATATTAAACATTAATTAACAATAATGTGCATGAAAATAACCCTACGTTGCTCTGGTCAAAGACTTGCGCATTAAACTTAAAATTTGCAGTTCTATTCTACATCACCATTGGGCATAAATAGAACAAAACAAAATTCATATGACAAGTATTTATTTAACAACGTTGGTAAGAGAAATAAATAAATAAATGTCATACTTAAATAAAACTAATTCTCAAATTAAATCTTCTTGTTGGTGATAAAATTTAACCAGAGAACATATTCTTGACTTGCAGCAAAAATAACTAATAATTATTTGCTAATACTTAGCTTTACATAGTGCAGTAATTAAAATGGAAAACTTACTGGAAATTACACTAACAATAAAAAAACTTATTCAGCGCAACTTACCATTTAGCCCAACTTTAGCATAGTGCAGGCCATAAGGGCCTCAACCTGGATGTGCTCCACACAATGCCCTTTGGGCTGCTTGCACGTGCATGCCTACTAAGGGCTAGTGCCCTCTCGGTCGTTCATAAAAAAACAGCCGAGAATCATTTCCCCTTGAGCAAAACCAGTGATCTTCATGCCATGCCCCAGTTTCTTTTTCCTTCATGATTATCGCTACATCCACCAGCCGCCGCTAACCCGATGAGACAGACAGGCAAAGGGGGAGAAGATGGTGCCACATGGGTGCCTTAAAGCCGACGCCCTTTGGTCGGAGCACGCGCACACAGGTGAAACCGAGGCGATGGCATGGCTCCATAAGACAAAGATCGCATGCGGATGAAGAAGGGTGGCACCACTGGGCCATTCACCGAAGTTCACGTGCGGCCGCACGCGGTTCTATCAAATGGCTTCACACCAGTGCCCATAGCACACACACGCACATGAGAGATGGCGGCGGCACTTCTGCCTTTAGGGCATGATTGGTTCACTTCTCACACCAACCTAGCTCGCACCAACCTAACCAGGCCATACTTGGCCAGTCTCGGTGCATGCAACAACATATTATTTGGTTGCCTGTGTCAGTACAACCTGGCCACGCAGGGATAGATAGTGTTTGGTTGACAAACATGCACCAACATCCTTGCATAAGCACATGCAGCCTTGTTTGTTTGGTTTGCTACATGCACAGGTTCTAGTTACCTCCAATTTTGGATGGTGAGCATACCCCATACAACATTCTTACATGCAACATGGACCATAAAATTTATAGCAACTTAAATAGTAAAATCACAATGATTAATGCCTGCACTAAGATAATGACATCCTTAACACTAAATATAGACTTGTTTGCCTCCAGTACACTACATCTCTTCTTCTTCTTCTTCAGGGACTCCATATGCAGGCTGCACCTCTTGTTCTTCAGGGAGTCCATAAAAAGCAGCATCTGCCTCCTCCTTAGTCCTGTATTTCTTGCAGTATCCAACACTGTAGCCAACAACTTGAGCGTGGGCTAAATCCCAGCTAGAAAAGACCCCAGTTTGTCGTCCAACATGAACCACATACCAAACCATGGCTGCTTAGTATGAAAAGAATAATTAGTTTACTGTGCAATCCAAAAAGTACTAACAATGATGGTGAAAGAAATGAAATTGCACATAGCATTGTTCAAATGAACTAAAGTGTTGAAGATAACATATAGGCAGCATGTCAAAAACTCTTATTGGCCTCAGAAAAATTACTATCACCATTTGATAATGGTATTGGAGCATAAGGGCAGAAAGATGCTTACAATAATATAATACTGGTATGAACTTAAGTGTTAAACATAACATACAGCAAGCAGGTAAGAAATTCTTGATGCCCAGTACCTCACAACACCAATATCATCAGTTGTTTCCCCTCATAAGTCATGTATATGGGAAATTTATCATCATAGGCAAAACATGGAAATACAAATAGGCAACTCATGAAAGATGTTGTCAACACAGGCAAAACCTCCATACAAAAAGGCAACTCATCAAAGAGGTGGTCATCACTGGAAAAAATGGATGTAAATAATAGCCAACTCATGACACATATTTTCATCACAGGCACAGACATGCAGTGGCAGTGGCAGCAGAAAGCTGAATATTAAAGAGATGGCAGTCCTCACAACAATATAAAAATGACTCATATTTAATGCAGTCCATCATAATTAGCTGATTGATCCATGAAACCATCAATCCAGTCTCTGATGGTTAGGCTTAGGTGGGGCAAACAGCTAGCCACATGATCTAGAGGGGCCTAAACCACACATACAATAGACATATAGTCTTACACAACAGAACCAACCCACTAAATAAATTCCTACACATGGGAATGACCCCTGTTGTTCCACATTTCTTGAGCCATTTCATCCCTTTTACTAGCCCAAGCTAAATTATCAGACACATGAACACCATGGTCATCTGGTGGGTTGTTGTTAGACTCCCAAGTTGACTCAGGAGGGAAGTATTCATCTAAACCATGACCAATTATCCAATTGTGAAGGATGCATCATGCAAGTACTAGCTTAACTTGTGTCTTATAAGGATGAAAATGTTTGTTATCAAAAATACGAAAGCGGTTCTTTAGAGCCCCAAATGCCCTCTCCACGATGACACACAAACTAGAGTGCCTCAAGTTGAACAACTCTTTGTGGTTTATAGGATAATTCCTCCCACTATATTCATTGAGATGGTATCTAGTACCACGGTAAGGAGGAAGGAATCCAAGCCTATAGGCATATCCCGCGCCAACTAAGTAGAATTTCCCTAAAACAACGATGCACATACATCAGTCCTATTGCATATCTTGTGACACTATGTAAAGCTACCAGGTTTTATTGAAATTACCTTGTGGTACCCTTAACCCATCGTCTCTCTCAATAGCATCAGCAAGGATGAGTGCATCATGTGCAGAACTCTCCCATCCAACCAATATGTATGTGAATTTGAGGTCAAAATCAACTACAGCAAGAACATTTTGGTTGATATAGTACTTTCTACCCCTAGAGGCTGAAGCAATCTTGGCGAGCACTCTAGCATGCACATGAGTACCATCAATTGCCCCCACACAGTCCTACAATTTTCCAAATTTTATTTTGAGATATGCTAGATTGTATGTCATTTCTTTCCAAAAAGTACATGGGACAATTTGCACCTTGAAATATGGATACCATCTTGAACTTCCCATGATGTTAGGTGTTGTCTCATTAGAAGGTGGCCTAATCAAGTCATTTCTAAACTCACCTATAGCATATAAGACCTCCCTAAAATATCTACCGACTGTCTCAACGGACTTACAAAATTTTGGTGGATAACCCTAAACATTTGGTTATGACCGACCACATGCAAGAACATTGCTACCTGTTCCTCCACAGAGCTATGTATGCTATTAGATAGCAAGTTTCTAGTCCTTAGCAAGGTACATAGTTGAAAGAATGGGCCTCTCCTCATATGTAGCATGTTTACACATTCTACATCATTGGAATTGTAGATTTTATTCAGATAAATTTAGCGCTCTTGATCTCTCTGGCTCATTGGACCATAGGTGAGTCGAGGAGTTTGGTTCTCAGCCATGGTAAGGGTGCTAACCAAGAAGGCATAGATAACTATAACCAGAGCAGCATATTGAACAATGAGCATGCACCTATTGTCTTCCTAGCTCATCTAAACTACAAATAAATAAATAAAATTATGCTCTCATATTTTTTAGAACATCATAGGCATTGGCATATGCAAATAAGACAAGAGACAAAAAAAATATGATTGCAAGGGCATATGCTTAGATCTAGAACAAAGCATCACAGGTACTGGCAAGTACTCAATTAAAATAAAAACATCATCCGCATTGGCTCATGCTCAGATATATAAATGTAATCATCATAAAGACCATATAGTGCCTCATGCCTCATGGTCATACATCATCATAAAAAGGGGGACAAGGGGACATTATCATTGTTACCATAGCACAGGAAGACAAACAACCGATGCAGAGAAATTCTAGAGGTGGCAAACCCTAAAATCATACAATCCAAACAATCTTTACTATTAGCAACCTTTAACAGCAAAGTATGGGAACACTAGCACAAAATTAAAGAGGATTAAGGTTCATTGAACTCGCCTTTGTCCCCCAAATCAGATCTGCAACCCAAATCGATTCCCTACAAAAATACACCAACAATCATTCTAAATCGCACTAGAACATGCCAAATCGAGGCGGGGATAGTGATTAGAGGTAAATGAGACACGAACATAAGTAGATCGAGGGGTAGGGTTACAAATTTGGGGAGAACACTTGCCTTTTGGAGACTACCCCACCACCAATTGATCCCTCCTACACCATCAAAACAAAGAAAAAGGATTGAGACAAAGGACGGTAACAAACGTCGGTGGTGAACTATGGGAGACGACATGGCTCAAAGAAGACAAATGGGAAAGAAGGAAGATAGAGGAGAGGGCGGAGGAGGGGAGAGGGTGCTTACCAGGAGAGAAGAACATGACTAGTGCGAAGGGCGACGACGGCGGTGCTATTTATCATAGAAGAAAAAGGAAAAGCGCGCGAAGAGGAGAGGTAACCCTAAGTCCTAACCAGTTCACGCCATCTCTGCGGATGCATGCGGGAGCCAAAAACATCACAACGGGCATGCGTGCCTCACATTGTTGGAGCCATTCTCGATGGAAATGAAGTCCCATGGCGTTCCTCCTCAGCCTAGTCAAGGGGGGAATCTTGCACCAGCTGCGCCCAGCCCTAAACGCTTGTACAGGCTGCCAAACGCATGGATACTACATGAGCTAGGCCAGGCTAAGGCATATGCATGTGTAGGGTCGAGATGGCGGACTAGACGTGGGTGAATAGTCCTTTATAAAAATAAATGCATCGGCTAACCAAAACAAATGTAGAATTAAAACTATCGGTCTAGCCAAGACTACACCCCTCTATCTATGTTTCAAACACCTTACAAAGATCCTAAATAGGCAACAAAGGTTGGGCACCGCAAGAACCCCATGAACCAAGTGAGGGTATCACACCAAGCCCACACGTTGGGCGCCGCAAGAACCCCATGAACCAAGTGAGGGTATCTCAATAACACGCTCTACTAGAGTTGCTCTTCGTAATCCCCGCGAGGTGAGCACAATCCCCCTCACAAATCCTCTTCCAGAGCACCGCACAATCTTCTCGCATGCTTCAACGGAGTCACAAGCCACCAAGTTGTCTAGGAGGTGGCAACCTCCAAGAGTAACAAGCACCACCGGCTTACAACTCGATCACCTAGTGCCACTCGATGCAACCTCATGATGCAATTGCACTCACACTCAATCAGATGACCACTATCAAGCGTATGTGAGTTAGAGGGCTCCCAAGCACACCTACACAAGCCACCAAGGCTTAAGGGTGCTCAGCAACCAGCCTAAGGCCAACCAACACTTCTATTTATAACCCCATACCTCAAAACAGTTGTTACCCCTTCACTGGGTGAAATACGCAGCGACCGGACACGTCGGTCGTTATGACCGGATGTGCCACCCCTGAGTCTGGTCGCAGGATGCGTGCCACGCGTCACCTGCGTTTAACCTCGACCGTGCAATCCCAACGGTCGACAACCGCGCGCCAACGGTCAAGTGATGACCGGATGCACTGCTGGCCCGACTGGACACGACAGCCCAGCGTCAGGTCCATGCGCGCCCGCACACCAACGACGATCTGACGCCACCTCCACACAATGATCGGACGCTCCTCTGCTAGAGTCCGATCATTTCTAGAGAGCTCCCCAAGCCACTAAATTGTGACCGGACGTGTTAGGTTAGACATGACCGGACTCACGCCTTGAGTCCGGTCCTTCATCTGCCACGCATCACCGCCACGCCTCGCGCCACAACGTCAGCGTACATCACTACGACCGGACGCACCAGCGTCGGGTCCGGTCCTCCACCGAGCCAGCATCCGATCATTGAACCAAAAGCGCTCTTCACTGCGTGCTGCTTGGCCGGACACAGGGGGTAGAGTCCGGTCCCTACCGAGGCAGAGTCCGGTCCCTCTGGAACTCCTCCTTTTCTTTACCGAGTTGATCCGTTTCAACTCCAACTTCTTCTCCTTTGCAAATGTGCCAACACCACCAAGTGTACACCACCATGTGTATGTGTGTTAGTAATTTCACAAAAATTTTCAAGGAGTTAATCACTCATTTCACCACGCCACTCGATCCTAACATGTATGCAAAGTTAGATCGCTCAAGTGGCACTAGATGACCGATATGCAAACAAGTTTGCCCCTCTTGATAGTATGTCCATATATCCTAAACCCGGTCATAAACTTCTCTACACACTTATGACCGGTGAAATGAAATGCTCTACAAATATACCTTTGCCTTACGCATTCCATTCCATCTCCTCAAATGTCGATGCAACACATGCACCAACACGATCAATAAATGATATGATCCACTTCATATCATCGCGTGACCTTATTGGTTCATCGATCTTGACATCACTTGTTCTTCACCATTGCCTTCGTCCATCGGTGCCAAGTCTTGCTCAAGCTTAACCGCCACGCGGTCCATCGCTCAAAAGCCTCCAACTTGCCCTTCACGCTTGCAACCGGTCCATCAAGCCAAGTATTGTCTTGATCTTCTCCACCTTAGTCACATGACTCAATGTCATGTCTCATATGCAATGAGCTCCTTCATCACATGTGTGAGCTTTGCAACATCTCCAAGCCATTTTCACCTCCATGGCATATGTTGTTCACACACATGTACCTATGGACTAATTCATGTGTATCTCACATTAAACATAATTAGTCCACCTAGGTTGTCACTCAATTACCAAAACCAAACAAGGACATTTCAGTAGGGTACCAATCATGCCCTTAGTGGCTAGAGCTCTCGCAGGAGCCCGACGACGCTGTCTTAGTTCTTAAGGTAAGTGGGATTGCCCTTATCTTGATCTTAGGGTTAGGAATTGCAAAGAAACTTTGGGGATTTTTTGATTCTAGGGTTTGGATTTGAGGAAAAAACAGGGGTTAGGGTTTACAATTGCTTTGATTCCCTTCCTTATAAGCTCTTAACCTAAATTCTAGATGTCAAATTCGACTTCAGAACTTTAAAAACTAAGAAATAAAGACTTAAGCTAGGGTCTTAGGAAAGCTAGGGTGGCCTTCTGATACCAATTGTTAAAACTTATATGATCTAATAATCTCCTAGCTCATGATGAGAACACCTAGTACTTAGTAGACTAGAGATTTTGCCAATCTTAGTTCGTACCTTCTTCAGAGGAGGAAGGTGACACCCCTGTAGCAATGGCCATCGTGTATGACATCGACATGTTAATGTAGTTGTCCTAGTAGACTTGTGGTACACAAATCCGCTCGGTCTAGACTCACGGTTAATTTTGCCTCCTTCTCATTAAGTCATTGTTGCACGCCTTCCTCCTCGTCAGGTCGCTGGTGTAGAGCGAAAGCATCCTTCTCGTCACTTATTACAGTGCTCCTTAGATCAAGTTAGTGTTAGGAGTGTAGGGTGTGTGACTGGCCTCACGAGAAACTTTGGTTTCTGTGAGGGGCTGGACTTCCCTTTTTATATGGCGTTGCACAATGGGTGAGGCCGCGGCCATTAGTTGGTTGGTTGGACGCCCCCGATCAGCACATGAAGGATTATTCCAACATGAATTGCTCAGTTAGTGTACATTTCATTTTTCAAACAATATATACATGATACAATTGTGAATTGTTTCTTATACTACATTTTAATTGTTCCTATACAGTACATTTCAGTTGTCGTAATATTACATTTTCAATGCTTGGATGTCGTTTCGAATTAATTCATCTAGAAATTTTGAAAAATCCATAAATTTTTCATGTATATATTGGATTTCTCATATTTGATATTTTTTATATGTCATCTTTTTTGTAGAGATGTTACTTGTTCCTCTTTGTGTTGTATTTATTAGCATACATATAAGGAAAAAAATGAAGAAGCAACATTAGATTGGGCCACCACTACGTGCATGTACAGGCCCAGTCCATCGGAATGAACTTTGGTAGCAGAGGTTGCTGGCTGTAGTCTTTTCAGTACCAACGTATGAGGCCGACTTTTGATTATCACAAAGCCCATAAAGCTTAGGGCTACACGGCGGGGAGGCTAGTGCCGCCGCCGGCCCAGGCGAATTGAAGTCGCTTTGCATCTTATCCTGCCTAGGTAGCCTAGCTAATTTTGCTAAAAAAAACAGCTAGCCTAGCTAATTTTCTTTCACGTCCCGAATTTCCGATGGATGGAGCAACAAAACAACCGACGAGACCGTAGCTTAGGGCAGGTAAGCTACACATCAGCAGTCTCGTACACCGGCTTATGTTGTGCCACGTATGTTTTTTTTCTGATATGGAAAAAAGCGGGGTAAGAGAACGAGGTTGTTGTTTCCCAAAACAACCGCATCATAAGCTAAAATTTAGGACTATGAAATAACTATTCTACTATTGTATGAGTTGTTTTTACCATGTAACTCACAACTTTATTTTTATTCTACTAGGTAGCGTGCATGTGCGTTGCTACGGGACAACTAAATCTTTTGTACTAAAAACACACGGATCGCACGATAAGATAACAATACTGTTCAATTAAATACCGACATCAAAGTGACATTTAATTCAAAAAGCAAAGTTCGTGAAATTAACATAGTCACGGAGAGCGCGACGTCGCAGGCTCACAAACTCTCCTGTATAGACTTTTTCGTGATACGGCTAAGATAATATTTTATATCGGCAAAAAGAATTCTACGATATTCATTTCTTTCATGCGTCAATAAATCCATGAATAAGTTCCGCTGCATCTCCATATAATCATGTACACATAGGTTCAAGTATATATGCAAATAGGTTCGTGCCCGTGCGTTGCTACGGGACAACTAAACTTTTGTACTAAAAACACACGGATCGCACGATAAGATAACAATACTGTAAAAGTATATGACCGACGTTAAAGTGACATTTAATCTAAAAAGCTAAGTTCGTGAAATTTACATAGTCACAGAGAGCGTAGCGTCGCAGGCTCACAAACTCTACTGTGTAGATCTTTCTGTGATGCGGCTAAGATCGTTTTTTATACCAGCAGGAAGAGATTTCCGACATCCATTTTTTTTGTGCGTCAACAAATCCACGAATAAGTTCTACCATATCTCCATACCATCCTGTACACGACGCTGGCAAGCAATTAGTCACAACTTATATAATTAGGTTTATAATTAGCTCGTGTTTAGTCCTCCTAATTGATATCTAAAAATTCAATGTGACAGGGACTAAAGTTCAGTCCTGGGATCTAAACACCCCCTAACTCTCGACTTTTGCTGGCTGCTCACTTGCACCACCATGCCTATGTGCATGCACGTATATACTCTAATGCCATAACGTCTAAGATGATCTTTATTGTCCACACTTTGAAAATATCATAACTTTAAGGTTGCCATTTGTGTATGTTGTAGGATTAGGATGCTTTGCACTGATCCATGAGGGTGTCCATGAGAGTCAAAATTTTTGATGCCATTATGATGTCTAAGCTTTCCAGTCAGACAGAGACGAACTTGATTGTTAAAATATTTTCAACACTGCTTTCATATACTCCCTCTGTCCCAAAATAGAATTTATTCTCGCTTCCTGAGAAGTCAATTTTTTTTAACTTCGACCAATTATATATAAAAGAATATTAATATTTATAATACATAATTAGTATCATTACATAGACCATTGAATATATTTTCATAATAAACTTATTTGGAGATATAAATGTTGCACGTATTTTTTACAAACCTAGTCAAAGTTGAGAAAGTTTAACCTGCACGCATCCCATAACGACTTATATTTTAGGGCAGAGGAAGTATATGCTAATGGGAGTAGTCAACTGGAAGTTATGATAAACACAACAATACTTTCATATTATATGCTAATGGGAGCACGAAGAAACGCAGGGGAATGGACCTATATACTAATGATGGGAATATTCGTTTAGAAAGTTGCAGAAGGTTCACTAGTCTCACCATGTATAACATGCACATCTTTTATTTGGCGCCACTGATGTTCTCAAGCAGTAGCCACTTTTTAATTTTAGGTCTGCATGCTGGAAACACTAAAATTAAGGGTCAACCTCATTGAGTCGTCTTGCTTGATCTTTGCCAATTGTCTTGCTTGAGCTTTGCGAACAAATTATACCATTGGCAAAGACTAACACATAAAGAGGTAGAAGTTGCAAGAATAAAGCTAGGTGGCCTACTATGCACCCAGCCTAAATTTAATACCCTCCAAATTATGGACAATACCATATGATCCGGTTTACGTGGAGATGAAAGATATTTGACCGAGCGAGAGAGGGGCACCGCATGATTGTTTCCTTCCATGTATGATTATTGTTTCCTTCCATGCATGTGGCCTCAGGTGATCGATTTGTTTTCTTCAAAGCAGGCAGGGATCGCAGCGATGGCATTTTCTTTTTCTATCGCGCGGTGCATGATTATTGTTTCCTTCCATGCATGTGGCCTCAGGTGATCGATTTGTTTTCTTCAAAGCAGGCGGGGATCGTAGACGTAGGCAGACGGACGAACCAAAACAAATATCGCACCAAAAAAATATCGATGTCTAGATTAAGGAATTGTGAGCAACTTAAAAAACAACTATTGTATATAATATTTATTAACTGGTCTCAAAATTAGGAGGCACTACACGACACTACCTACGAGACCAGACCAGTACCAATGTACTTGCCCTTAACAGTGGCCACATATAATGCATGCATGGACGTCCTGAACGTGCTACGTGGTACTCCTCAGTCCTACATGGCGCGTGGGCACGCATGGACCGGACCTGCTGGACCTGGACGGAACGGAATCCTATGTACAACAATAAGCCCTTGTTTCTGGCTGTGTTTAGTTGTAGAAATTTGGATTTTAGGGCTACTGTAGCACGTTCGTTTTTATTTGATAAATAGTGTTCAAACATGGACTAATTAGGCTCAAAACGTTCGTCTCGCAATTTCCCACCAAACTGTGTAATTAGTTTTTCTTTTCGTCTACATTTAATGCTCCATACACGGGCTGCAAACATTCGATGTGATAGGTACTGTAGCAATTTTTTAGAAATTGAGGCGGAACTAAACAAGGGCTTAGTCCAAGAAATTTGGATTTTGGGGCTACTGTAGCACGTTCGTTTTTATTTGACAAATAGTGTTCAAACATGGACTAATTAGGCTCAAAGCGTTCGTCTCGTAATTTCCCACCAAACTGTGTAATTAGTTTTTCTTTTCGTCTACATTTAATGCTCCATGCATGGGCCGCAAACATTCGATGTGACAGGTACTGTAGCAACTTTTTGGAAGTTAAGGTGAAACTAAACAAGGGCTAAGTGGTTGTGGTGGTGGATCAGTTGAGATCATCATCATCGTCATCATCGTCATATTCATCTATATGATACCCAAACCCAAGCTTGCATGGCGATCGAGAGACGGAGAGAGGAGGACGGAGCGGATGAGCACGTGTGGGACCGCCGTGCATGCATTAACGTCCTGCGGCGCGCGCGACCGGCAGATCGGGCGATGCATTGCCGTCTGCTGACGATCGATGATCCCACACGTGCTATCCGTACAAATGGACCGGGTGTCCGGTTGCATTGCATACACTGGTGGCTATCCGTACGTACGTGGATGGATGGATCGAGCGCCCTAATTGTGCGCGCGTCGCTGCTTGCGCACGTGGCAAGTGGCATCTGCCGCATGCATGCGCTGCGCAGAGCACATCGATTACTCAGATCCCACCCGAGCCTTCATGCAACATACCCACGCGTACACGTACGGCGCACGGCCATGCCACTCTCACGAGGGAGCTGCACGCGGCCCGCTAGCGAGCTCACTGGCCCTGCAGTCTTTTTTTCCCTGCCCCGTGTGTTTCAAATTATAAGTTATTCTGGTTCTTCTAAATATATATTTTTTTAAACATGTACGTAGACATAATCTATATCTAATAAATGCATAGCAAATATAACATATATCTAGAAAAGCTAAAATAAAATTATAATCTAAAACAAAGGCAGTACCTTTTTTTTATATATTATTACACATGTACCATACTTACGCTGTTTTGAGTTTGGACGAATCGTGGAGATTCATGTGGCCTTTTTCTTCGGATCTCCATGACGTACCATCGCTAAAAAGTAAGGAAGTACTGTATGTGGTGCGTTGTTTTTTTCACTTAAGGCCGGCCTCTAGAAGTGAGTGAATATAGCTGATTATAACACGCTCATAGTACATAATTAGACTCTGATCCACCCCCGGGTATAAAACACGAAAAGGAGAAACAAAGACTCAAGTCTCAATCTATTCCAACCTCGTCACATGACTCGCCGAATAATTCTAGCCTCACTGTCGTCAAGCGATTGTGTTTCTATAGTGAAGACAGTAGCACTTTATGCATTGTAGCCATCCACAACGGGGAGGATCTTCAGCAACCACTTCATATTTCTCATCCGAGTTGTCCTCCTTCCATTGGCCAAAACCTCTAGCCTCCCTTGGACCTTCTAACACCATCTAGTGGGTCAAGAGATGAGAGAAGACGTGGTGTTCATTGGCGGAGCTACATGCAGAACCAAAGAAGGCCATGGCCTCTCCTTGCTGATTGAAAATTCCCTTAAGTTGCTATTGAACTGGTGATTCAAATAAATAAATATCCATATTAAGTAATATTAAGTAAGAAATTAATGTTGATGCCCCCCCCCCCCCCCCCCCTCTCGTTTTTCCATCAAGCTCCGCCACTGGTGGTGTTGAGAGCTTTCGGTGAAAACCTCGAGCCCAAGGGAAGTCAGCACCACTGGTAGGCTGTCTCAAGCTGCCAAAGAAGGTAAGTAAGACAATACATCATATACGCAAGCATACAAATCAAGAGCAACAATAGAGCCAAACGACAAGCACCAAACAACAGAACTAGAATTGCTTGGCGACGCCTTCAGGAAGGTAACAACGCTAAAGGCGTTAACATAGCCGCGCCGCCAGCCCACAATAAGAAATGTTTTCACTAACAATCAACAAACAGGTAGGGATAAGAGGTACAAAGAGGATCCTTCCAAGGAGGAAGCGACATCAACAAATGGCTCCATCCAATCTTTAGCCCCAATCACAACCGAGTCTGCCTGTTCGAAACTGTGGCAGAACCGCCTAATCTAATACCTCCCAGGAGTGCTCGTCTTCCATTAGACACTAAGCATCCAAGGGAGAACACTAAATTACTCGGTTCCGTCGGGCACACCTCAGGAGAGCACTCGAAAATCCACATTTTTACATCAGGATCACAAATGAGAGAATAAAGCTTATATCATTCTTAACCATTTCTTACATCACTCCTAATACAACATCAGAGTATAATATTTATTATTATAACAGCCGAATGTAATCATGTTATCAGAGTTATGAACAATTTAAATTGACAGCGGAATATAAACATGAGATCAGAATTACAACGGAAATAAATAGTTATTCGTGGCATGGTGAAACATTGATATGTAAACTATGACAACAAATTATAAAACTTTTATTTACAAAAAAAACATTTAGTATGAGTTATAAATAAAAACTACGATCGCAGCATAAAGGAAATTCCTCTCTGAGCCCACCAGGAGGAATCCACACATAAAGGTCAGCTCTAGCCTCCACCTGTCACCTGCAACAGGGGGAATAAAACCTTGAGTACCCAAACCATATCCCTGCCCAGTCACCATTTATCATTTCCACCATTTATATTTTCCAAGTGATAATAATACAGTAACATATTTCTCTATATATCGCGAGTGACAGGCAATCACTCGACTTCTACCGAAGTCCTGTAGCATAGCAATCTACACGATCCTGTCATACTAGTAAGACTCGTAGGATAAAGATATAATTTAAAACTTAATGCACAAATATAATCTACACGATCCTGTCATATATATATATGCAAGTGGGTTTCATTCAACTCCTTAAAACTTAATGCACAAATATAATTTAAACTGCAGAAAAGTAGAGGTTATGCACCGGGGCTTGCCTGAGTAAAATATAACCAAAAGTTAGCATTTACATCTTTAGATCATCCACATCATCTGAATTGAAAGCCCATCGCATTATCTCCTAGAGAGAATACCATCTGCAGATTCCCAATCATCCTTCAATTGATCCGTTGATCCATCATCGTACTTATATGATATGCATTGATGCAAATGCATAGATGTAAATAATCAACGATAGCTGAATGCTTAGAAACCCGATCATGCCGCACTAAGCTAACGAGCTAGTTCTAATGACGTCCGTACTTAGGCTACATATCCATGTCGTCGAATAAAGCGTTATTTCTCAACAACTATTTTAGTTATATACACCCAAGTTGTTTCTTTATTCTATTCTATCAATTTAATCTTTATTTGTAATAGGACATCATTATTTATTTAGCAAACTAATTATTCCGGAGCTACAAAAATTATAGTGAGTACCTAATATTGCTAGGAGCCTACTATAAAAATTTCAGATCCAACACTATTACCAATTTATCACAATAATTCCTATAAGTTTATATTTTTACAATATTAAGTACCTTAAATTAATTATATAGCTTCCAAGAATATTATCAAACTATGTGAATAAAATATAATAACAGGTAGATCATGATTTTAGGAGACTAACAAAATTGATTTGGCATTTTTATTATTTTTCTATGATTTACTATGAATTTTGCAAGTTTATTTTCGAGACTAAATTAACACATACTTTTAGAAAATTAAACGGGCAGCGGCCACCAAACCGGTCCACAGCGGGCGCGGGCTCAGCGTGGCCCACTTTCGGCGTGCGCGGCTCGGCCCGGAGAAGCACAGCGCGCGGCCCAGGCGCGGTGGCACAAGGCCGGCCCAGCGCGGCGCGAACGACGGCCCAGGCGCGGGCAGTGGCACGGACGGCCTAGGTGCGCACGTGGCCCAGCAAACCGAAAGCGGCCGGCCCACGGCGAGGTGGCTGCGACAGTGGTGGGCGCAGCGGCGAACAACGGCGACGAGCACGGCTTCTCGTCGACGTGGGCGGGCAACGACGGTAACGGCCGTGGAGCAGCAGGTCCAACACGGTCCGTGGGCCTACGCGCTCGCACGCATACATGAAGGGGGGGACGACGAGCGGACGGCGCAGCGACGGCGGCTACGACGCTGGTAGGCTTCTCGGCACCGGCGGACATAGCGCGGTCGACGGTGGATATGATACGGCGAGGTATGGTGCAGAGCACGCAGGGCTCGATGTTCGGCCAGGTAACGACGGCCCCCAATGCGGACGACAGCGGCGCGAGATGCTATGAGCAGCGGACTAGAGTAGGACGTGGGGTGCAGCGACGGTCGAGACCAGCACGAGGCAGCAGGGAGCAGGGAGGCGTGGCAGTGGCTCGCGCGCGCCTACGTGCGCGGTGGCCAGTGACGTTGAGCGACTGCGGGCGTGGCAATGGCGTGCTACGGCAGCGGGCGGGTCACGTCCGACCGGGCGCTCAACGCTAGCGAGGAGCGGGGAAGGGTGAAGCGGCATGGCAACGGAGCGGAGGGCGAAGGAGCAGGTGCTGGAGCTCGACGGCGAGGCAACGCATGGGAGGGCAGCGCAGCGGGGCTCGGGCGCCGGAAAGGCAGCGGTCCAGAGCAGGCGGGGCCACGGACGGCGTGGACGGCGACGGTGCTCGCGATCGGGCCGATGCCGACAAGAGAGGGATGGCGGCCTTGGTGACTGGCGAGACTAAAATGCCAGAGGGCAGGGTAGGCAGCAGCATGCACGTGCGATGGCCGGCAAAGGGAGCAGCGCATGTGCCAGCGGAGGTCGCCCGGAGCAGTTCTATTCACCGAGGGACGCGCGCGGTTAGCAATAGGGCTCGGTGCGCTTGAGTGCTGTGGCCGGTCGACAGCGGCCGAAAGGTAGGGAAAAAAAGAAGGGAGTGAGGGATAGGTCTGACACGACTTGACTTTGGCCCCGAAAAACACACAAAGGCAGAGGCAGAGACCGAGAGAGTAAAAGGGAGCAGAGGCGAGGAGAAAAAAGGTCTGCTGCAGCTATGAAGGCTCGGCTGCTGTGCTGTAAGGTGCGTGACGAGGACATCAACACCGACACGGGAATGGCTACTCCAACTGAACCAGCACAGGCGCCACCAGGACCCATCACTCGAGCTCATGCACGTGAATTAAACTTCGTGATGATTTTGAAGAATGAAGGACCAGAAGTTTCCTAAGTGCATGCGCCATCTATGCTCATGATGAACCTGCCCAGAATAATGTCTAGGTGCTGCGCCACCTATGTGTTTTTAGTTTTATCAAGAAATAACCAGGAAGGTGCTGCACCATCTAAATCAGGAAAGGGGATCAAGGAGATGGTGTGTGGCTGTTTGGGCGCCTATTCCCTGCCTTGTGGGCAGGCTGGGCGTCCTCCTTCCTCCCTCCTCCCCCTATTTAGCCAAGGGCTGCACCCCCTCTTTGGCTTGGGTTTTGTTTTGCTTAAGTTAGCCATTGCTACTTCCGAAGCTTCGTCTTCGTGTAATTCAGAACCCCACCTTCGAGTAATATTCAGGGTTGCTCGCCTCAAATTCTTGCTTGTTCTTCGATTGCCTGCAGGAATTGATCTTCGTGATCAGGTTGATCTCGCACCAGCAAGGTCAATAACCATCGGGAGTTGGTTCAGCGATTGCTAAGGCGCCACGGATTTGTTCGTCGTAGTCGGATCGCGAGGGTCGACACCCACCAAATCGTAGTTATCCTCCACTCACCGAAAGATCGGGTACTCCAGCTCTATCAAGTGGTATCAGAGCTTTCAGGTTGCTCGGTGAGATCTATCCCCTTTATTTGTAGTTTTGTTCATCGTCCTATCGTCCACCAGAAAAGCCAACAAAAAACGTTTCAGGTTAGAACCACTGTCCAAGACCTTTTGAGCCTTTGCATCTTTCATTCAGTTTATTGCTTTGTTGAGTTTTTGGTTGCATCGCTGTGTCGTGTTGCTGGTCTTGGCGTCTAGTCCATTAGAGTTTTGAGTTCCTGTCACGTATTAGTTCACATCTTTGCACTTGATCCTCCTTTTCCTTTGTCCTCCATGCTCCTGTAATCTTTCCCACGTCATAGACCCCCTTGTTCACGCCAATTTCCCACCTACAAAAGGAAAGTCATTTATTTCGGGTCTTGATTTATCTCGGCAAGGACACAGGCATTAGCTGTTGCATCCGTAGTCCGTTTGGGAAGTTTAGGTACAATTTGGAAAGCATATTTCGTGCCCTTTCCAACGGATACTCACTTGCCTTGCGATTCATTTTGGGCGTATCACAGGAGATCGTGCGAGATTAGGCAGTCTGTGGCTACACGAAAGGAAAGAGTTCCTGATTTCCTTTTGTTTTCCTTTTGAGTTGTGCAACGTGTTGGCAGTGTCATCAAACTGAAAAAGGCCAGAGGTGCATAAAACAAAAAAAAACAAGAGCCGCACCAAAAAAAAAGGCAAAAGGTGCAAAAAGAGCCGCACACAAAAAAAACAAAAAAACAAGAGATGCCAAGGGTGTGTACTCGCTGTCTTTTACTCTTTGTTCTTGCAATTCTGTGTCTATCTTTGTGCGTGGGCTCACGTCTCTAGTACGGTCTAGCCTAGGACCAGCACAACACCAGCTTTGAGTGATTATTCAACTTTGCCTTTGCTGAATGCTTGTGCTACTCCTTGCTACAAATTGAAGCTTCCCATAGCTCCACAAATTTTCTACAGCGATCAAGCTCTGTGTCCTCTGGCAATCGCTCCATTCAATCTTTGGAAGGTTGTACCGCTGGTTGCAAGTCACCCCTGGAGCTTGGTAAGAACGGGTAAGAGTTTGATAACAGCTTTAGTTTGAGTGCCTTGATCAGCACCACTTCCTATTAGCTTTAGGACAAATACTTGCTTTCGTGTTCGTTGCTTTTCCACTAACAATGTCAGGGGAGCCAGCTAATCAGGACACCATGCCTCACTCCCCACGCACTAAAGGCATCATTCACCACTTTAATCGCAAGATGAACGAGCATGTGGAGGGCTTGGCAGAGGAGATTAGGATCGCCAACGAGCAAGTGGGTCAATTTCAGGACGCTCAAATGGCCACAAATGCTACGCTCGCGGAGATGCAGCAAGCACAAACTGCCCACGCCACCAGCCTTGCCATGCTCACTACACGCCTTGATGAGTTGGTACAACAACTTGCTGATCAACGTGCGGACTTTGATTATGGTGGTGATACCGAGATCGACGACCAGGACCGCCATGGAGGGCGCCACCGCAACCGCCGTGGTGAGCGCGTGGTACGTAATCGAAACGACTCATTTACTAAGATTAAGTTCACAATTCCTTCATTTAATGGCAAATATGATCCGGGTGCGTATCTTGATTGGGAACTTGCGGTAGATCAGAAATTTCATTGTCATGATGTTCCTGCACAATATCAAGTTAGGGCTGCTACTAGTGAGTTTACAGATTTCGCATCAATTTGGTGGCGTGAGCATCGCAGCAAACACCCTAATAACATTCCCACAACTTGGGAGCAATTAAAAACTGTCATGCGACACCGATTTGTTCCTTCCTATTATGCACGAGACTTGCTTAATAAAATGCAGCGTTTTCAGCAAGGAACCAAATCTGTAGAAGAGTATTATCAGGAGTTGCAAACCGGCATGATTCGTTGTGGTTTAGTTGAGACTAATGATGCTGCGATGGCACGATTTCATGGTGGTTTGAACCGTGAAATTCAGGATATTCTTGATTATAAGCACTACGATGATATTACTACTTTGTTTGCATTTGCTTGCAAAGCTGAACGTGAAGTGCAGGGACGACGAGCAAGGACCCATTCTAACTCTTTTGCAGGTCGCACTACTTTGACCCATTCAACCCCTACGACGCCCTATACACCTAGTAGTACGTCACGTGACAAGGCAGCAGCTCCACCTCCAGCGCCCCCTTCAGTTAATAAGAGCGCCTCCTCTTCCACTAGCCGCACAAAGGACATTCAATGCCATCGTTGCAAAGGTTATGGGCATATGATACGGGACTGCCCCAACAAGCGTACGTTGATTATACGTGATGATGGTGAGTATTCTTCCGCTAGTGATTCCGATGAAACTATATATGCTATGCTTGCTGCTGACGTTTCAGGACATGTGGAAGAACACGTGGCTGCCACTGACGCCGACAAGTATGAGAGTCTTGTTGTGCAGCGAGTCCTCAGTACACAAGTTGCACAGCCTGAGCAGAACCAGCGCCACACTTTGTTCCACACCAAAGGCGTTGTGCAAGAACGATCCATTCGCATCATCATTGACGGCGGTAGTTGCAACAATTTGGCAAGTTCGGATCTGGTGGAGAAGTTGTCTCTCCAAACGCGTCCACATCCACATCCCTACCACATTCAATGGCTCAACCAGGGTGGCAAACTCAAGGTAACACGCTCGGTTCGTGTTCACTTCTCCATGGGTTCTTATTCTGATTATGCTGATTGCGATGTTGTTCCTATGGAGGCATGTTCGTTGTTGCTTGGTAGGCCGTGGCAATATGATACTGATTGTTTACATCATGGTCGCACAAATCATTATTCATTACTGTTTAAGGGCAAGAAAATTATTCTTCATCCAATGACCCCTGAACAGATTGTGAAAGATGACATTGCTAGGGCTACTAAAGCATTAAAACAATGCCAACAACAACCAGCCACGTCTAAAGAAATTAAGCTACATGCTCCTGTTTTACTTGCTATGCGTTCTGATTTTGATGAACTACATGTTGATAATATGCCTTGCTATGCGCTTGTATGTTCTCATGTGCTGGTTTCACTCGATGATGCACCATCTTTGGATATACCCCCTGCTGTTACTAAGCTTTTGCAGGACTTTGCCGATGTGTTTCCGAAGGACTTACCACCAGGTCTTCCTCCCATTCGTGGCATTGAGCACCAGATCGACCTCATCCCGGGCGCCCAGCTTCCAAACCGCGCCCCGTACCGTACCAATCCTGATGAGACAAAGGAGATTCAGCGCCAAGTCCAAGCACTACTTGATAAAGGCTACATTCGTGAGTCTCTTAGCCCTTGCTCTGTTCCTGTGCTACTTGTCCCAAAGAAAGATGGTACCTGGCGCATGTGTGTAGATTGTCGAGCGATTAACAATATCACAATTCGTTATCGTTATCCTATACCTCGCCTTGATGATATGCTTGATGAGCTTAGCGGTGCTGTTATATTCTCCAAGGTAGATTTGCGTAGCGGGTACCATCAGATTAGAATGAAACTTGGGGACGAATGGAAGACGGCTTTTAAAACAAAATTTGGCTTATATGAATGGTTAGTTATGCCGTTTGGATTGACTAATGCTCCCAGCACGTTTATGCGCTTAATGAATGAAGTTTTGAGGCCTTTCATAGGCTTGTTTGTGGTTGTTTATTTTGATGATATTCTGATTTACAGCAAGTCTAGGGAAGAGCATTTGGAACATTTGCATGCTATTTTTGATGCTTTGCGCGCTGCCCGCTTGTTTGGTAACTTGGACAAGTGCGACTTCTGCACACAACGTGTTTCGTTTCTTGGCTATGTTGTTACTCCGCAGGGCATTGAGGTGGACAGCAGCAAGATTGATGCCATCCAGAGCTGGCCCACGCCAACGACAGTTACGCAGATTCGGAGTTTTCTTGGGCTTGCAGGTTTCTACCGACGGTTCGTGCGTGACTTCAGCTCCATTGCCGCCCCGTTGCATGAGCTCACCAAGAAGGGCGTTCCTTTCTCCTGGGGTGCGGCACAGGACGAGGCATTCACCATTCTAAAAGATAAGTTGACACATGCCCCCTTACTACAGCTACCTGATTTCAATAAGATGTTTGAACTTGAATGCGATGCTAGTGGTATTGGGTTAGGCAGTGTTTTGCTGCAAGCGGGCAAGCCAGTTGCTTACTTTAGCGAAAAATTAAGCGGTGCTAGTCTGAATTATTCCACTTATGATAAGGAGCTTTTTGCTTTGGTTCGCACACTTCAAACATGGCAGCACTATCTTTGGCCTCGCGAGTTTATAATTCATTCTGATCATGAGGCATTAAAACATATTCGTAGCCAAACTAATCTGAACCGTCGGCATGCTAAGTGGGTCGAATTCATAGAGTCTTTTCCTTACATCATCAAACACAAGAACGGGAAAGACAACATTATTGCTGATGCTTTGTCGCGTAGATACACCATGCTGTCCCAGTTAGACTTTAAAATTTTTGGTTTACAAACTGTGAAAGAACAATACGCCGATGATCCTGGCTTTAAGGACATCATGCTGCATTGCAAGGATGGTAAACCATGGGGTAAATTCCATGTAACCGATGGGTTTTTGTTCCGCGCTAACAAGCTATGTATTCCCGCAAGCTCGGTTCGTCTTTTGCTGTTGCAGGAAGCGCATGGTGGCGGCCTCATGGGACACTTTGGCGTTTACAAGACACAGGAGATTTTGGCCGCGCACTTCTTTTGGCCCCAGATGCGCCGCGACGTGGAGCGTTTTGTTGCACGCTGCACCACGTGCCAGAAAGCTAAGTCACACCTGAACAACCACGGTTTGTATATGCCGTTACCTGTCCCTACTTCTCCTTGGCTAGATATTTCTATGGATTTTGTTTTGGGCTTACCTCGAACTAAGAAGGGGAGGGATAGTATCTTTGTGGTTGTTGATCGATTCTCTAAAATGGCTCACTTCATACCATGTCATAAAACTGATGATGCTAGCAGCGTTGCTGAGTTGTTCTTTCGTGAGATTATTCGTTTACATGGTGTTCCAAATACAATAGTCTCAGATCGCGATGCTAAGTTCCTAAGTCATTTTTGGAGATCTCTTTGGAATAAACTAGGAACTAAATTGCTTTTCAGCACCACTTGTCACCCACAAATAGATGGGCAAACTGAGGTTGTGAACAGAACCTTATCTACCATGCTTAGGGCTGTGTTAGACAAGAATCTGAAACTTTGGGAGGATTGTTTGCCCCATGTCGAGTTTGCTTACAATCGTGCTACACATTCCTCCACGAAAATGTGCCCTTTTCAGGTTGTCTATGGTTACATTCCACGGGCGCCAATTGACTTGCTGTCCTTTGACCCTTTGGACGCCCCACATGTCGATGCTATTGCACGTGTTCAACAAATGTTGGACATCCATGAGCAAACACAGCAGAACATTGCGCACACTAATGCTAAAAATCAGGCTGTTGGTAGTAAAGGACGTAAACTTGTTACTTTTGAACCTGGTGACTTGGTTTGGTTGCATTTACGCAAGGATCGCTTTCCTAGTTTGCGCAGGTCTAAGCTGATGCCCCGTGCTGCTGGTCCCTTCAAGGTGTTAAAGAAAATCAATGATAATGCTTATATACTTGACCTGCCTGCAGACTATGGTGTTTCCTCTAGTTTTAATGTTGCAGATTTGAAACCATATGCGGGCGAGGGTGAGGAGCTGCCGTCGAGGACGACTTCGATTCAAGAAGGGGAGGATGATGAGGACATCAACACCGACACGGGAATGGCTACTCCAACTGAACCAGCACAGGCGCCACCAGGACCCATCACTCGAGCTCATGCACGTGAATTAAACTTCGTGATGATTTTGAAGAATGAAGGACCAGAAGTTTCCTAAGTGCATGCGCCATCTATGCTCATGATGAACCTGCCCAGAATAATGTCTAGGTGCTGCGCCACCTATGTGTTTTTAGTTTTGTCAAGAAATAACCAGGAAGGTGCTGCACCATCTAAATCAGGAAAGGGGATCAAGGAGATGGTGTGTGGCTGTTTGGGCGCCTATTCCCTGCCTTGTGGGCAGGCTGGGCGTCCTCCTTCCTCCCTCCTCCCCCTATTTAGCCAAGGGCTGCACCCCCTCTTTGGCTTGGGTTTTGTTTTGCTTAAGTTAGCCATTGCTACTTCCGAAGCTTCGTCTTCGTGTAATTCAGAACCCCACCTTCGAGTAATATTCAGGGTTGCTCGCCTCAAATTCTTGCTTGTTCTTCGATTGCCTGCAGGAATTGATCTTCGTGATCAGGTTGATCTCGCACCAGCAAGGTCAATAACCATCGGGAGTTGGTTCAGCGATTGCTAAGGCGCCACGGACTTGTTCGTCGTAGTCGGATCGCGAGGGTCGACACCCACCAAATCGTAGTTATCCTCCACTCACCGAAAGATCGGGTACTCCAGCTCTATCAGTGCGCTGGCCTTATCTTACGCGACGTGACTGAGCAGCACATGCTGGCACTGCAGACACGTCGGGTGCTTGACACAGGGACACACAGCAGCAGCAACTTGACCTCGGCATAGAGATAGACAGCAGCGATAGGCAGCAAGGACAAGCAGAGACAGTCTAACTCAAGACGAACAAGCAAGGAGACGCGTGCGGGCTCGTTTACTTCTTAAACACGATGGCAGGACGGCTTGGCCCAACATGGCCGGCAGGGCATGCCGGTTGGCACGGACAAGACCGTGGCCTTCATTGCAGCAGAGACGACGCGATGAAACAGGCAGTCGAACGGTGGCGCTCATATAAAAATATCGGACGCGACGCAAGTGAGGGAGAGGGAGCAGCAGCACGACGACGAGACTCGACGACGCGGTGCGACGCAAATGTGAACAACGATACGTCGTCGGCACTCCAAAAGATTTAAATCCTATCGACCACCGTCCCTAAACATTTCACGCGACAACTCCTACTCAATACCCAGCCATAGAACAAAATATTAGGTGTTATGTTATTATTTTTGCGCAAAACAATTCACCACAATTAGCGATTCAAAATATAATTTCTGATTTTTACCGTTGATGCGAAAAACTGGTTTTTAAATTTTAAAATTCGAGAAAATAGGTTTGGTAATTTTTTAAGCCTAAATCGTGGTGCTAAACAAATAAACTCGTAAGGTGTTACCGAAACCCAGACGCCGGTGGCGAAACATGGGCTTCTCTGCCACCACCGCAAACTCCATGGTCATCCCCGTCGCGTTCTCTACCCCATAGAAGTTGTCGTCGATCCCATCATGAAGATGGAGTTAGGGAATGGAGAAGCGAGGGGAGCAGAATGCCACATCGAAGGGCATCCAGCACTAGTGGCACCTAGTCGCGCGTCTGCGTCGTTGGTGTCCTCACGTCCACCCTCTGCTGGAGCACCCGGGGCACCGCCACTGACGCAAATGATTCACAGGCTGTGTCCACATGTGACAACTGTAGTCGATCACTAGACGGCGGTACACCTGCACGTACTGATCTGATCGATCGAACTGCACAAGTGTCGTCGTCGTCGTGCCGTCGATCCAGTACGGCGTCCCACAACGTACGTACGTACGCGACACTAATACGTGCACATTTATACATATATACAATGTGACGAAGCATTGCAAGGAGTTGCTCAGGCACCGCTAGAAAAAAAATTGTTGTCCTAACAGCATTTGCGAGAAAGCAAAAGTTTTTGTTGTCCTTAGAAAAAAGCAATGAGTTTACGTAGACGCATTGACGATACACGCCCCAGTACACGAACGTACGTACGCGTCCGACCGCCAGCTACCTACTCCCCTACGCGGGAGCGAGCGATGACGTGGCCGCTAACCTGCGCCGCGCCGGCCGTTTCTCTTCCTTCTTCCCGCCATAAAACGCGCGCTCTGGCACCCAAGAAGTGAGCGCGCGCGCCGCGAGCAGCAATGGAAGAAGCGGCGGATCTGGCTGCGGCAGACCGCGAGAAGGGCAAGGACGACGTCGACGCGGCGAGCAGGCTCACCTACGAGATCTTCTCCCTGCTGGAGTCCAAGTTCCTCTTCGGCTGCGACGTCCCGGGCGGCCTCTTCCCTAGCGCCGCCGTCGCCGCCGCCGGGCACCCGCGGGCAGCCGCCAGCACGGGCCTCAAGGTGTGCGTCCTCTCCATCGACGGCGGCGCGCGCGCGGCGGACGGGCTCCTGGCGGGCGCGGCGCTGGTGCGCCTGGAGGCCGCGCTGCGGCGGCGCGCCGGCAGCCCCGCGGCGCGGCTGGCCGACTTCTTCGACGTCGCCGCGGGGTCGGGCGCGGGGGGCGTCCTGGCGGCGCTGCTGTTCGCGCGCGGGCCGCGCGGGCGGCCCATGTGCAGCGCCGACGAGGCGCTGGCGTTCCTGCTCCGCCGCCGCCACGGCGCGGGGGGCCTGGGGCAGCTGGTGTTCGCGCGCCGCCGCGGCCCCTCTTCCTCCCCTGCCGCCGCCGCCTCCTTCGGCAGGGCGCTCGGCGACCTCACGCTCCGCGACACGGTGCGTCCGGTCCTGGTGCCCTGCTACGACCTGGCCACGCGGGCGCCGTTCCTCTTCTCGCGCGCCGACGCCGCAGAGTGCGCCGCGCACGACTTCCGGCTGCGGGACGTGTGCGCTGCCACGTGCGCGGCCGGGGCAGCGGTGGTGGAGGTGGTGTCCGTGGACGGCGCCACGCGGATCCGCGCCGTCGGCGGCGGCGTCGCGCTGGGAAACCCCACGGCGGCGGCCATCACGCACGTCCTCAACAACCGGCGCGAGTTCCCCGCCGCGGTCACCATCGACGACCTCCTCGTCATGTCCATCGGCACGGGCGCGGGGGACGCCGGCGGACGCAGCCGCAGGGCGCCCGAGGTCGCCAGCATCGCCGCCGAGGGCGTCTCCGACATGGTACGTAACGTACGGCCCAACTAGCTAGCAACCGCGGCCGTTCCGGCGTCTCTTCATCGCGAACGGCAGCGAGCAATGAATTCTCATGTGACGCCGCGGTTTCATCGTACGAACGCACCTCTGGATCGTGCGTGCGTTTGGTTAAATTTCGTTGAATTGCTTAGCGTACGGTGCGTGATCCCATCTGGCGTATTCATGTTGTTGCTTGCATTTAGGTGGATCAAGCTGTCGCCATGGCGTTCGGACATAGCAGGACGACCAATTACATCCGCATCCAGGTAAAAAGGACACATTGCTAGTAGCCCGTCAGTCCCAATGCAAGTCTTCTCTAATCTCTAAAGTAATAAAGATTAATTAACTGGCCTATCAATGCTAACACCATGGGCATGGGTGTCCAGGGCACGGGAGGGCGGTGCGGCGGCGGCGGCGGGCGGGCGCCTCGGGCGTGCGGCGGCGAGACGAAGCAGCAGGCGGTGTGGAAGGCCGAGGCGATGCTGCTGCAGAGGAGCGTGGAGTCGCTGCTGTTCCAGGGCCGCAAGCTGTCCGGCGAGACCAACGCCGAAAAGGTGGAGCGGTTCGCGCGCGAGCTGGACAAGGAGCACGCCCGGAGGAAGCAGAATCCGCAGCTGATGAGCCCCGGCGGCGGCGGCCCGCCCATCGTCGTCGCTTCGGCCGCAGCACCGAACAATGACAAGCAGCAGCCGACGACAAAGGCGACCGCGTCGGCCACCAACCACACCATCGCGCTGCCGGCGGAGGAGGCCCCACCGAGGCGGCGCCGGCAAGCGGCGGCACCGGCCTCGAAGCACGCCACAGCGACGTCGCGGCCGGACGGCGGCACGCGGTAGACACGAGACGCTGCATGCGTCCTGCGAGCTTGTACTAGGGAGCTACTCCGCTTTGCTAGCTCCGATCGATCCGATGGACGGGTACGTACGAACGCCGAGGCATCACCCGATCGATCTCGTCGCGGTGTCCGTCCAGCTGTGCAAGCTGCCAAAGCTATGGGATCATATCCTGCTGAAATATATGTAATCCGTACGTGCGACCGAGCATTTTGAGATTTTTCGTCTGCATGCAATGCAAATCTGTGGTAGCCCGTACCGTATCATACCTGCTGCAGGCTGCAGGCGTGCAGTGTGTGTTGGGTGCACTTCACTGCTGCACTGCACCTGCTCTTCTTGTACCATACGCTGGTACTATACGTACTGTACGAACTCGGAATTTACCCTTGTTTAGTTCGCGAAATTTAGATTTTAGAGTTACTGTAGCACCTTCGTTTTTATTTGGTAAATAGTGTCCAAACATTGACTAATTAGGCTTAAAACGTTCGTCTCGCAATTTCCCACCAAACTGTGCAATTAGTTTTTCTTTTCGTCTATATTTAATGCTCCATACACGGACCGCAAACATTCGATGTGACAGGTACTGTAGCAACTTTTTAAATTTTGGGATCCAACTAAACAAGGGCTTAGTGGCCTGTCACATTTGGGTGTGGTGGGCGTCTGGCAGACGAGAAACTACAGCGCGTTAATGCTTGCTAACAATCTCGTGCCCACCGACAGTGAAACTGGAATTTTTTCCCTGAGATGATGCGGGAGCTGCGTGCCTCCGTCCCAGAAAGAGTGTCGTTCTAGCTCTGCATACTGACAACCCACCCACTACGCTAGGCTGGCCCATCCGCTCGCCCCTTCCTCCCATTCTCATCTCGGCATCCTCTCTCATTTACTCCACCAGAGCCGCCCACCGCTTCTCCTGCACCGGCGCCAACCGCCTTCTCCTCCGCCGGCGAGGCTACGGGCGGCCGAGATCCAGCTACAGGCGGCCGAGATCCAGCCAACACCCCCTCCTCTTCTCTACCGGCCCCTCTCTTCCCCTTCACCAGCGTGGTGGCCAAGATCCGGCCCCGAGATTCTCTGCTCCACCACTAGCGCCGCCTCCTCGATCTTCTCCTCCGTCGGTGCCACCTCCCCCTTCTTCTCCTTCATCGGCATGGAGACGACGTTGCATGGCTTCGTGGCCGAGATCCGGCCTGGCCCCATCCATGGCGATCGACGCGAAGGGGCCCTGGCCTGCCTCCTCTGCACCTCCCACCCCCGCCAGTGGTCTCCCCTTTGCTTGCGTCGCCGGAGAGATCGGGATGGAGCGGGCTCCCTTGCAGCGCTCGATTCGGGCCGGCGGCGGGCCACGGCCTCCCTTGCGGCGCTCGACGCGGAGCAGACCGGCGGTGGGCCGTGGCCTCCCATTCGATGCGGAGCAGACCAGCGGCGGACCGCGGACTCCCACTCGACGTGAAGCATACCGGCGGCGAGAGCGGGCTTGTCTTGGCAGGCGCTGCAGCGACTGCGGGGATCTGGAGGTGAACGGGAGAGAGAGAGAGATAGATTGTAGGGATATTTTGGGTAGCGCGTGTTTAGTTGGGCACCCAAAATAAAAAAAGTGCTATAGTACCCATCACATCAAATCTGGTAATATGTGCATGGATCATTAAATGTAGACGAAAAAAAACTAATTGCATAGTTTAGTTGAAAATTGCGAGACGAACGTTTTGAGTCTAATTAGTTCATGATTGAACACTATTTACCAAATAAAAACGAAAATGCTACAATACCCCAAATTCCAACTTTCACCCAACTAAACATACTCTTACTTTCTCATTGGTTGCCATGGCCCTGCCTTCAACGACATTATATATATCTGGGACGAAGGTAGTAGTAGTTTTTTTTAAGGTGGACAAAAGTTATATGAAAAAAAAACTAAACTTTTTTTAAGGTAAAAGCTAAATCGAGTTAAGAGGACACCTAGATTTGGAAGTAAATTGTTGTCTGGAATCCAAAAAAGGAACAAACTATAGCTAGGATGATGCTGAAAGGAGAATTAGTATATTTATATCTAATAAATAATGTTAAACTGTGAAAGTTTTTTACTCTTTTCACACTCTCCCTCTGACCCATATGTACCTCACTCACTCCTCTTTCGTTCCTCGATCTCTTGTCCCTCACTCTTTTCACTTTGAGTTTGAAGTTGCAAAACATTTGTTAGTGTAGCACCACTCATCTCTTGGTCTTGGCTCTTGGCCCAGCCACTTGAGTCCGTGCGCTTAGTGACACATATGTGGGCGTGTGGCTCACCTTCCACTTTTCTTATATTATACTCATATAACGGGTGCATACAATAGCCATATTTAAGTTGATTCAACTCTCCTATCAATTCCCTGTGCTGGATTAATCTTTTATTGCACCTTGAAATTTATTTGATTTAAGATTTAACCAAGTCCAATTATATTTACAAAAATAGAGATAGTAGCTCATTATTATTGGCACAAGCACCAAGAACAAAGTTTGCATCCCGCTGCAACACACTGTCATGTTTGGTAGTAAGCAAACAAAATCTGATGGACTAACGCAGCAAGATCGTCTTCTCTTCCGATGACCTCACACAACATCTCCTTTCCCGTTGAGTCGCGGACTTTGAGTTTAGGTACGAATACAAGTACTGGCTTAGGGTTAAGTTTTGAGGTTTTGGGTTAGAGCGAGGAAAGGTTTTTGTAGCTGCTGAGTCGAATGAAAGGTCGAGGGAGGCTACCGGACCAATGGTGATGGTGACACTGAACCGGCGTGGATGGCTTGGCGGAAGTAGGCAATTGGGTCCATAGACGATGCTAGCAAAGGGTGGGCAATAGGCATAAGCTTTTTTATACTTTATTGTAATTTATTCATCGTAGATAATGAAAGGAGTTATGGCTTCAGAGAAGAAGCATCAGACCAAACATATTACAAAACTCGCACACCTCAAAGTTTAACTTATTACAAGCACATAACTAAAGTCATGTTAACATCATGGTAGCCGATATTAGAAGAGAAGCATTGAGGATCAGATGAGTTGCTAGTGTGGAGTATGAAGGGGTCTATAGGACGAGGAAGAACAACAGTAAATGAGGAGGAGGATTCCAGAGGAGGGAGCCTATGTGTTTGGTTTCTCAATAATCCTCCATCTATCTCCCCTTTGGCTTTCCAGACTCTTTGTATCATTGGCTTGACCTTGATCTTCCTCTGTCTGACAACGTACTCGGGCCCAACTGGCAGCACATCCTTCCTAACAATCTAGTCTAGTATGAAAAGTAAACAACCAACCATTAGCTGCGAAGAAGCTCATTGCTTCTGCACATAATGGTCTATAGGCTCGCACAGCTCTCTTCCGCCGTGCCTGGCTTATCCCCTTGCATGCTAGCTCAATGGGAGAGGTTCTCAGTGTAGTCGTTTCCAACTTTTTGCCCAAAGATGCCCGGCTGGTCCACCCTTTTAGGCCTCGCTCGTTCGGTTCCCTCAGGATATATTTTTCTGAAAAAGTTTTCAATTAGAATGGTTTGCTAATTTGTATAAACTTGATCAAGCTAGAATGGATCCTGGGCTCATTCTAGGCTACCCGAACCCTTATCGATGAAGGCCGGGGCGGGGCTTTGTGACGTCGCCCGGCCTGCAGTACCGTTTCTCTGGTGTCGTATTTGTCGGGCACGCGCGGTTGCGGGTGCTACTAGAGCGTAGCTCCTCCCCTTACGCACATGCATGCATGTACGCCGTTGTTCTTGGATCTGTGAACGTAACAATCATCGATCATGCATGGTGCAGATCAAATGCGTGTCCATCCTCGGGTCGTTCTGCTGCGATCAGGTGGCCGGCCAGGACACGACGTCGACGTCCCCACAAAACTAGCTAGCTACGTACGGCAATGCAAGGGTACGGTAGAATCGAACCGTCCATTAATTTCGCGCAAGGAGGAAATAATATTATTATTAGGCACCAATTGAACCCCATCGCGAAAAAATTAGTAAAAAATGATCGATCGAGGACACATCTATCCACATGGCTGATCGCTGCAAAAATCTATTTATCAGCGCAACATGGCAAAGGGGGGAATGTCCAAGGTTCACCGGACAGAGGCCGGTACAGCTGAGGAAACGAGAGTTAAACCCTAGCTACCCATGCATGGACATGCACCCCGGGGTTCCCTTCCCGGCCTCTCCCCCGCCTCCGCCTGATCCGATCCGCCTCGGATTCCATTCCATGGCAGCATGCAGTACATCCATTCCTTTGTCGTCACAGTTGCATGCAGAGCATGCATTTGCACTCATTATATTCCATGCATGCCTGTTGCTTGCCCATCGATCAATCAGCCATTCAGACGGCAGACGGCACACGGCAGGCCGGTGGCTTGGCGGAGTCCGGTGCCACACGTACGTGCAGCAGTAACTGGTGTATAATATAATTGTACACACGTACGGCTATGTAGGTGCACATTCTCTGCAACGTAACTTACGTACCTACCTGCATGTACTATTACCTCGCTTCAAAAAAAAAAAAAAAAGTCAAGCTAACTTAAGTTTTATCGAGTTTGTACAAAATACTATCAATATTTAAGACCCAATATGTATGTCATGAAAATATATTCCATGACAGATGTACTGATACTTATTTAGTATAAAATAAGCATTAACATTTTTTATATTTAAATTTAGTTAAATTTAAGAAAGTTTGGTTGAGCATTGCTTTAGAATTGCATTATTTTTAGGACAGAGGGGGTAGTGGCATCGGAATCTTATGTTGCACCAGTGATCATTAGTGACACATGCATGGATCCAGGACAGAATCTTATGTGTTGCGCCAGTGATATAATTAGTGATATACATGGATTGAGGGACACCACATACATAGAGCCAACGATCCATCATCAAGCAGAACCGCGAGTCCTCGTCGTCGATGCATGCAAATGGCCGATGAATGGCATCAAATGTTCTGCAGCTATTTGTGTGTGACGGTCGAATAATGGTCGTCGTCTTATTAGCTTGTGTGGACCTAGAGCTAGCAGTCTAAAACAATCCAACTCGCTGTGCAGCTTTGTTGTTGTTGTGTTTTGATTCGTCCCTGATGAGCGAACTCGATCGACTTGTCAAGGAGGGTGTGATGAGATGAGTCAGTCATATGATGCTGTGTCAATCACTGTCGAATCTGTATGTAATCGATCTGTGCTTATATGATGCAAACATCAGGAACATCATCGATGTATCGCTGTGTTTCGCCAGTAGAAACTTGCTGGTACTAGAGCAGAAGTGCTGAGACAGTTTGGATGCTTGCGTTTTAGCCCTGATCCTTGTGTTTTTTTCTCCTTTTGTTTTCATGTCTTGTTGGCTGCAGTTCGATTATTTCTTCGCTGCTGCATGCCCACTTGGCACGGGATCCAGCAATGCTACTGCCCAACTAATGAGATGAGTAGGTAGGTTGCATGCCCTACACTTCACAAACGTACTTTCCTCTGTCTCAAAAAAAGAATAGAATTATGGTAGCGTCAAACTATATTAAATCTGATTAAGTTTATAAAAAAATAAACTATATAGTTGCTGATTAATTTTATTTGAGATCGTTTAAAAGCCCAAATTTACATTTTAAGTTCTCATATTTTGATATCTCAATTTTTTAGTTTTTCAAATGACCTGAGATGGAAACATTCCATACACAAAAGTTACCGTGTTAGATGAGATCTAAAACTTTGCAGTTGATTTTTTTATTTGAAATTCTTTGGAGAACAAAGTATTCAATACAATATCCGTAAAAGTTCATACAAAACAATAACATCTCATATATTTGGTCACAAGTGAATGTGTGGTGTGGTAATAGGAGAGTTTGGCTGATGTAAGAGTTCTTGTGTTCGAATCCTTGGGGAAGCACTTGTGCAAAAAAAATGAAAGGTTGAGGCTTGCAACACTACAACCAAGGCGATAATAGCCTAATGGGCAAACACAAAATTATTTATTAAAATAAAATTTATGATGTTTTTGATCACCCAACAAAACTTTAACTTAAAACTCTAGTTTAGAAACCAAAACGGCAGATCTTATTAGATTGAACTAACAAAAATAACTGAAGATGGATTGGGGCTGCAAATGGAACAAAAGGTCAGTTTAAGGGGTTATCTAGGCACATGCCACACTTGAGGTAAGTAATTTGGGACTTTCTTCTTCCCTTTTTATATAAGAACAGGAGGGGGCAGGCCCTTTAGTGTTTACAATGTCCTCTTGCGCAGAAGTAGTGTGACAACTGACAAGCACCTTGTTTGGTGTCAATGTCGCAGCAAAACAAATAAATTGTTTTGATTCCCAGACGAACGGACTTAGTTGAATTTGTCAAGGATGGAATGATGACGATTGACGAGCCAGTCTTAGCTAAGTGGTAGGTGCAGTAGTCCCCGTGTGTGTTTTGGAACTATATATAAGCGGCCGCCAGTTGTATACACGACAGTTTGGCTGCTTGCATCGATCGTCTGCCCGTTTGATATGCATGATGGACGCAAGACCATGGCACATGCATGTTGGCGCCTAGTAGCTAGCTAGCGAGGTAGTACGTCTCGTCACACGAGACACATACTACACATGCATGCTAATACACACTAGACTTGAAGCCGATCGATCTGCATCAACTGCTTACTGCTCCGATACATGGAACACGGTTTAGGGTGTGTTTGGATTATATTTGACGCTAGTTAGTTGACCAAGTCAGATTTTGGTCATGGCTAAATCAGGTGACCAGAATTTGGTTACGTTGCATGCATGTCTTTGCTGGTGGCCAAGAAGCCAAAATTTTAGAAGAAGTACAAAAACGCACGGGTGGATCCATCAATATGGCGAGCCCTAGCGGCCGCCCAGTAACACCCTCGGTGTTACACCCTAAACAAATCACTAAACCATATTATGAGCACCATGTTTATATGATAAAGCATGTAATAAAGTATGTAGATCAATTTTTTGTAACCTAAAATGACTAATAAAAATGTTAAATGAAAGTTGATTCAATAGCTCATGTATATCAAGTAGGGTTGAAAACTAATTTTTTTATTAAGCAAAAGTATTATAGAACATGTGTGTGACACCTAAATAAGGTTTGAAGTACAAACTTTATAGATGACAATGTAACTCTTGCTGTAGAAAAATAACATTGCTAGCTAGTATTTCTAATAGCTTAGAAATGAACTTGAAATTGAATCCAGCTCAAGACTTAGAAAATTCCTCAAGTCTAAAGACAGTTTGACAGCACCATGTTTGGGAATTAATTCTATGTAATTGAGTTAAGAGGTGGTGTCATGTTTTACCTCTGGTTGGTAGCCTAATAGGCCCTCTTTAGCATAGTGAAGGCGGTTTAATTTCAACTCCAGTAGTTTACATTTTGCATACGCTTTAAAATTTGTGTGCAACACTTTTCTGGTTGCTCGGCCTGGAATGCGCGGTCACCGCGTTTCAGTGCTCGCCGTGGCCACGCTCAGCCGAACCACGCGCGCGCATGGCGGCGTGCTGGTGGGCTAGGGCCACCCTCGGCTTGGCCATGGTCTGGCCGTCTCTGGCCGCAGTGCCCGCTGTTGGCCGTAGGCCGCCTGCACGGCCAGCCGCTGGCCCTACGCCCCCTCGGCCGCTGTCCTCCCTGCCTCGCGCTACGACGTTGCTGTTGTCTTGCTCGCCACCACGCGCGTGGCCTTGCCCCCGCTGCCGATGCCGTCGCCTCGCCATTTATGGCACTGCGACCACACATGCCATGCCTGGTCGTGGACGAGCACGTTTTGTCCGTAGCTGCTGCACGCGTGTCGCACTGATGGCTCTGCCCGCATCCTGCCAAGGCGAGGATGAGCCAAGCTCTGACCTACCCCCCTCCCTTCTCTGCCATCCCGACTAGCTGACCCCGCTCACTAATTCGGCTTGGAGAGGTCACCTCGACTCGATTCGTCACGTCTCATGCTCTGCCATTAAGTCGCCTATTCGCCCGTCCCCACCCCACCTTGAATCGCGCCCGGCCAAGCTCCAATTTGGGCGTTTCCTCACCGTCAGGCCGATAAGGCCGTGATCGACAGGTGCCGATGGTAGCCCTCCAACCAACCACCTAGATCCAAATCGGCTGCACTACTAGCTTAGACTAGAACTCCCCTTCCTTCTACGCCCCTTAGCCTTACCGCTAACGCCACCCCAATGCCGCTGACGCGGCCGAGTCCGCCGCGGTGCACCGCCGCACCGTTCGGTCGCACGCGACCTGCCCTGCTCAGGTAGTCTTCAACCGAACCATCACCTCGGCTAGGTTTGCGGTGAGCCCCTGATGGTTCTCCGCTACCTCTACTGCTCCGTTAGCACTGTAGCTCTCCGAAACGGCTGTGCCGCCATCACGGACGACTGTGCACCATTGTCGCCCGCTCTGGTGTGTCTCGCTGCATCTCACTACCGCTTAGTATAGGCACTAGGGCCGTAGGTGGAGGTCGGACCGTCATCTGGGCCTGTGCGAGCCTCTGGTGGCCAGTGTAACCGCCCCATGCCACCGCCCACCGCGCCGTCGTGCACAGAGTCGATGGGGCGTGCGCGAGGAAATTCGAGTAAAGCCAGGGGGTTAAATGAATTGGTTAGAGAGAGGAAGAAATAGTGTTAGGACTTAGGTGTAGTTCGGGAGAAGTCCAAGGGCTCTTTTGCAAAAACACCAGCGCGTGCGGGCTCCCCTGTCGTGGGCCGTCTCACGCGTGGGCCACGTGTAGGTGGACCGCGTGGTTGAATCCATTTTTTCCTTTTTCTTAGGAATTAGTAATAGTTTTTTTCATTTCAATTTCTAAGCTAGATTTGTATAATTGATATAAATTCGTGTAGGTGTCCAAAAATTACGAAACAAATTTTGTTAGGTTCCTAAAATTGTGATCTATCTGGTAGTACAGATAGATCATGCATATATTTGTTGATACTAAGGGCTATTAAATCGTTTGAAAGTGCTTAATATTATTAGGGTAATTATTGTAGGAATTTTTATGATAAATTGGTGATAGTTTTGATCCTAAAATTTTTACAGTAGCTTCATTGTATTATTATGTTCTTACTGTAATTTTTGTAGCCCTAATATAGCTTGTTTATTAGGGTAGCTACATGTCCATTAAACATGTAATATGAATAAGAGCATAACATTGATTTAGGAAATTAAGCACTTGTTAGGGTGAGCTTGACACTTGATTTGATAGAGCTGATGGTTAGCTTAGTATCTTAGTCATTAGAGCTAGTTTGTTAGTATAGCATATATGTTCGTATTTTAAAAGTTGTTGTTGCCTAAATACTAAATCGTTGTATCAACATCATCGCATGCATATAGAGAACGAGTCGGCGGAGATCGTGACCATTGACGAGCATGAGTTCGAGGAGATTATCGAGGAGTACGAGGAGGCGATTCTCATGTAGGAGGAGGTCCTAGAGCCACCACTGACTGACGTAGTTGACACCGTGCCTGTCTAAGGCAAGCCTCGGTGCATAACGCTTATTTTTTATAATCACCGTAAATATATGTGATGTGCATTTACATTACAGAAATTCTATGAAAACCACATGTATGTATATATATATATATATATATATATATATATATATATATATATATATATATATATATATATATATATATATATATCCTAAGAGTCCTACTAGGGCAGGTTCGAGTAGCTGCTATGCTTAGGTTATCGATAGCGTGAGTAACCTGTCGTTACTCATAATAGGTGATTATTATTACTTTCATAATAAAAATGATGAAGAGAAAGTGGAGACTGGGCAGGGATATGGCATGGGTTATTGGTGGGTGTAACAAGTTGTGTCCTATGGCCATGGGGCTTAGCTTGATTACACTGTTTTCCCTGTCCATGTCAATTGAGGACCGTCCGTTGCTGTGGATGGTAGTCAGGTCACAGACTTATTATCCTGAGCACATACTTGCTTATGGGAGTGGGAAGGCTCGTTGCGCTCTTGTCATGGGTTTTCGCTCTTTTTGGACCGACTGATTGGAGGCGGGGAGAGGTGGAGGTCTAAGCACCATGTTGAGACCGGGTCTCAAGTGTGGGGTTTGGAGTCCAAGTTTAGACGAGGACCCAGACCCCTCGACAGGAGTAGAGGGGTTGGTCTCATTTGTGCCTGGGGTACAAATGAGGCGTGTGTTTCGGGGCACCCAGCTGAGATACATTGGTTCATGAATCGTCGTTTCCGTGAGACGGTACGACTTGGCTATGGTCTAGCACCATAGTAAGAACTAGAATATGAAAGATGGTAAATTGGTTCTGATTGCTCAACCCTTGCTTGAAAGTATAACATGTGCTTACCTAGCATGGTTAGCAAATGAAGTAATCATGACTGCTAATTAAACTTGATCTTAAGGACGTACTTCTAGTAATGCTTTTTGCAAACCAAAAGAAAATAGCAGACCATATTGCCTATCATGTTCCTTGCAAGTCGGGAAACTATTCCCATTAGTCGGGTAAGTCTTGCGAGTACATTGTGTACTCAGGGTTTATTGTACCCTGTTGCAGGTGTAGCTTGAGGAGTTAGCTCGTGTGGAGGATTCTTCTGGTGGGCATAGATGGATTCGTGTATCGTTTCCGCTAGATGATTATTACATTCCTGTTGTTTAATTATCGCACTCTAAACTCTGGTATTGTAATAAATAATTTTTAAGACTCTAGGTTGTATGAAATGGACTAAGTATTGTAAGCTTGTACTCATTATTGGATTCTGGATGTAAAATATGGATTGTTTCAAGTTCTCCCTTGGGGTGTGCTCGACGGAACTGTCCGGTATAGTCCACTTGCAGGGTGCTTAGTGTTTAGTGGAAGACAAGCTCCTCCGAAAGCGTGTTATTCCAAGCGGTTCTGCCACACGCCTACCTCTCGCCCTTCGGTGAGAGACCCCTGTTCTGGTGCCTGGGCAGCAATGGCTGACATAGGCTCTGTTTGGTTGCCGCCTATGCGTGCCACACTACAGCGGGCTGCGCCAAACATGCGGCGGCCAAATCGTGCACCAGACTTTTGGTGACTGGTGGCACAAAAATGAACTAGCATTGCTATGACTGCGTGATGACAAGCCGCAGGTTCAACAATCAACTAAACAGATGCCCAAGCTTAGGCGCGAGATTTGTGGCGTAGCGTGGCAAGGTGTAGACGTCAACCAAACACTCCCATAGTGACAGTCTATTTTTTGAAGAATGGAGGAAAACGATGAGTGTCATGATATTTTTTGCAGACGAGCACTATTACAATAAAACCTAACCGAGGCATTTTGCAAAGAGGCTTGGAGGTAGGCAAAAATTTGAACCGTCTCGGTTAATGCCTGGGATTAACCGAGGCAGTCACTTTTATTAACCAAGGCGGTTACAATCAATCACCTCTCAAAATTGATTTACGGAGGCGGTTAAAAAATAACCGCTTCTTAAAATCTATTAACCGAGGTGGGGGCGGACCTCCTAAATGGCCTGCCTCGGTTAATCTAGGCATCGATCGTCTGCCCGTTTGATATGCATGATGGACCCAAGACCAAGGCACATGCATGTTGGCGCCTGCTAGCTAGCTAGCGAGATAGTCTCATCAGATGAGGCACATACACATGAATATGCACGCATGCTAATGCTAATACTAATCGGCACATAGCTGATCCATCACACTAGAATTGAGGCTGATCGATCTGCATCAACACTGCTTACTACTCCGATACATGGAACACAATTTAGGGTGTGTTTGGAATTATATTTGACGCTAGTTAGTTGATCAAGTCAGATTTTGGTCATGGCTAAATCAGGTGACCAGAATTTGGTTATGTTGCATGCTTGTGTTTGATGGTGGCCAAGGCCAAAATTTTAGAAGTACAAAAATGCAGGGGTGGATCCACCAATATGGCGACTGGCGACCAAGCCCTAGGGCATGTTTGCAAGGGTGGCCCATGGGCCTGGTTGCACCCCCTCGGGTGCAACCTGCGTGTTTGGTGGCCTTTTCCCTCCCCTCAGTTTGTCTCTCCTCGACACAAATCATCCCCTCCGCCTGGCTCTCTGGCTATGGCCAAATCGGGCATTTTTTAGGGCTTGGCTCTATGCGGCTCACGGTGGGCGATTTGGGGGCGCGTGGGCTTGTGCGGGAAGGGTGAAACCTCCGCATGTGCTCCCTCCATCACCTATAAATCCTCCCCTCTTCTAGTCGTGGCCTCGTTCTCCTCCATTCCCTCTCCACTGCTGCAATCCCGTGAGATACCGGCATTTGTGATGTGGTGGTGTCTGGCGAGGCGGCCTTCTTCCCCGACAGGCTTCCTCTCTGTTCCCCCGCCGCACATCTGCTTTGACTCGACAGCGCACCTTCTTCTTCGCTAGGACTCTGGGAGGCAGCCATCTCCTTCCTTCATTCGTCTTCCTCGGTTCCGATGGTGCGCTAGGTGGCGGCGTGGACCGGATCTACTTCCTCTCCTTCCAGATCTGCTAGTTCTTCGTCGCATCATCTTCTTCTTCTCTGTTTTGAGCTTGCCTTTGCCTTCGACGAGCACCCCAAGGTGAAATCGACCCCCAAATCCCAGTGCGCTTCTGATTTCGATGATGCTAGGGTTTTGGATTACTTCTACGCGCTGCTTATTTCTGCTTTATTCGAGTACTATGATTTGTTTTGCTTATCTGATGATGGATTTAGGGTTCAAGTGATGTTGTTCATGTTTTGTTACTTGCTTGTTCTATGTTTACCTTGTTGCTATGGTAGATGATGTAGTCCAGTGCATTGGGAGTCATATTCATACAAGCAGCCATGCTTTACTTCTTTTTTTATGCTTACACAACCATGTTGAGGCCAACCAGGGCTGTCTAAACTTAGTATACCTTTGAATTTACATGCATGTAGATGGATCCATCTGGAAATTGTGACACGATGGTCAGACAAGCAGCTGGCATGGTAGTTATCATGGTGTCTGTTGTTGTTTCTAGGCTTAAAAGGAAGAGGCCTAAACCTGACCCACTGTTGTATGACCTAAAGAGTGATGTTGAACAACATAGACAGCAAACCTTGTAGGCCATCTACAACTCCACAGATGCTGAGTGCATTTCCATATTAAGGATGAGAAGAGCTTCCTTTTTTCTTTGTGCAACCTATTTAGAACTAGGGGCCTTGTAGTTGAAATTGGTGGGTGCACAATTGAGGAGCATGTTGCAATGTTCCTCAGTTGGACACAACCAAAGATTTAGGGTAGTCCACCAATCCTTTAGGAGATCAATTGAGACTGTTCATAGGCACTTTCACCAAGTTCTCTATGCTGTTGGTGAGCTTAGAAATAAAATGATTAAGCCTCCATCAACTAACATACATCCAAAGATCCTTGGGAGCCATAGATGGAACCCTTACATGCAGGTAACTGCCCATTCAACTATTAAGCCATTGCATAATTTAGATGTCATCCCATGTTCTTATCCCACTTACACAATTTTACTAGGACTGTTGGTGCCATTGATGTCACCCATGTGTTGGCAAGGGTGCCTAGACCCATGCAGCAAGCTTTCAGGCATAGGAAACACAACCCCTCACAAAATGTGATGGCCGCTGTGGACTTTGACCCCAAGTTCACTTATGTTCTTGCTGGCTGAGAGGGCTCAACACATGATGCCCTCATCCTTACTGATGCCATTGAGAGAAATGATGGTTTCACTGTGCCACAAGGTAACTCACCTACCTGTCCACTACACTTATGTCCTATACCATGGCACAACATTCACCTTAGACACTCATTGGTTCACTTGTAGGTAAATTCTACCTTGTAGATGCAGGATATCTATGCCGCAGTGGTTTCCTCCCTTTCACAGGGGGTGAGGTACCATCTGACAGAGTATGGCAGTAGAAACCTACCTACCAATGCAAGGGAGCTATTTTACCTGAGACACTCTTCACTTAGGGTCTCAATTGAGAAGGCTTTTGGGGCATTGAAGAACAGGTTTTGTATTTTAGATAACAAGCCCTTCCACCCTTACAAGACATAGGTCAAGCTTGTGTTAGCCTGCTGCATTCTTCACACCTGGATTCTAGGCTTTGGCATTGATGAAGTAGTGCCCCCAGAGGACTGGCTGCCACCCAACCAGCATGACACTCAACCTGTCCATGAAATGCTGTCTCAAGACTCCCATGGCATGTCCACTAGGAGGGATGCCATCTGTAATACAATGTGGGAGGGTAGGGGTACCCAAAGGACCTGATTCATGCACTACACCACAACCTTAAAACAGCGACTAACTTGGAGTTGCTGAAAGGGGTATACAACGATTGACAATTAGTTGCTAAAGGTTGTAACGATGGACCCTGCAGCTGCTAATGAAGCCATCGTTATATGTAAACAGCGACAGACATGATCTTTAGCGACCGACAGTTCGACGGTCCAACTTTTTGCAACCAACAACACGTTAGAGCTTTTAGCGACTGACAGTTCATCGCAGTAAGAACTTTTAGCAACCAATAGTCCATCAAGCTCAATTAAATAGGTAAAAAAATAAACCAGATGTATTTAAAACTGGACCAAACATTCACGACCAATACAATATTGAAATTATATTATACAAATTTTGAATGACACAAAAATGGGCACATTAATCATACTCCCATTCATTTATATCAAACGAGTACATACATTATCATGTCACTGCTTGTGAGCCAACATACAAGCCATCAAATATTATTTCCCTATTAACCAAAAGCAATCAAACATTGATCAAATGCTAGCACCATCAGGTTGCCAGTCCAAAAACAATAAAAGCTAGCACCATCAGGTTGGAGTCCAAAAACAAAAACCACCAGGTTGTAGTCCAAAAGAAATCAAAGCTAGCATGTAGTTCACCATCAGTAATTCAATGGCTTCCTATCAACAAACTCAATGCTAAAATTCTGGTGAAACGCAGGCAGATTGGTGACAAAGGGGGAGAAGATAGCTGGAATTCCAGACATTAGTTTTGTATGTATCAAGCATGACAGTTGTTACTGCCAACCCTGTATCAAGAAAAATGGGCGAAACCATAACAATTATATGAGGTTCACTTCAATAGTTCAATGTATGAAGAACTATATGAATCTGAGTTTTTTTACCTTGTGCATTTGCTAAGTGCTTTGTGTCTCTGATGCCAATAGTAACAGCCAGGCAGAGTATCATCAGCATCCAATTGATTTCTAGTATGTATATCTGACCATGCACTGTCGAGGATGTGTGCACAATCTTCTCTCCAGGGAAACAACTTAATGAAGAGCACTGCTTGATGATTTAAAAGGTTCCAGTACTTGATGAACAGGCCAAGTGTTTCTACAAACAAAGTTGCATACATCAGTGCTTCGAAACATGCAGGCCTTTTTTAATGGAATTGTGTAAAAACAAATTACTACTTTAATAATAACATTTTTAAAGAAAAAAAGATAACGGAAGTTAAAGAAATTACCTAGTACTGACACATAAAGGCCAATATGATAACTGCTCTCAATGTTGTGACATTGTGAAATAAAAGCTGCTTGTCCCATATAAGCCAATACAAGTGCAGGATAAACCACAAATATGAATGCAATCTGTCAGGATTTTTTAAAAATCGTTAAGAATCTGAGGACAGTTCAACATTTACAATTTCCTTTTTCAAGTGCGGTGATTAGCACAATCAAGATTCGGAGACCAAGAGAATGTCGATATATGTATGATACTGAGTAAATTAATAGTGTGGTTTGCATGAAAATTTTAATATTCCAACGCTATAATTAAAAGATTTCAGTCAAGAGGCAGATGCTTTCAGAATAAGAACCTGAGGTAAACTAGATATGATTTATTAACAAGAAAAAGTTGAACATAGGGAATCAATAAAATTATGTAAAAATAACACAGGTCAATACTTGCTGTTGTAAGTTGTAACAAACTTGTCTATACCTGGATTGATGATTACAAAAAATGTACAAGATCTGCATACATAGCTTCAGAGCCTAAAAGTTTTACCAATAATAGAAGAAAAAAAGAGTCATACTTTGTCACTAGAATTCAGGTATTGCCCCAGTCAAACATTAAGCAAGGTGAGATGGCTCGATAAACATGGTGGTCCCAATGGATGATATTGTAGAGACCTATTGCACTTATGCAGAGAAGCCAAATGCATACGATTGGTGTAAAAAGAAACCCAACTTTGTGTGTGCCGTACTGTTTGTTGACGGTCATTAACAATAATTATAAACCATCAACATAACCTGCATTTATACTTAATTCCATCACCAAACATAGGTATAGGGGTTTAAACTAATAAATTCTACGAGTTTTGGTGAATCTGTGTTTTCAGTAGGGTTTATCTAGAAAACCATCAAGGGGGACCTATTCGTCAAAGTAAATTACGGAATTCTGTCGCGTAAACAGCATGAGAAGATTCTAGAAGACTCCAGGAGGCTCTCCACCGAAGCAAACCCCGAGGGGCTACCATGTGAGGCTAGCCGGCCCCACCTACAGGTCGGCTGGCCTGTGGGTCCCACCAGTCAGCCTCTGCTTCGAAACTCGGTTCTTCACCGCCTCTTAGATTGCATCTACGTTGTTCTTTTAAGTCGGTTTGATCCAAGGGTCTAGAATTGATGCTCCAGCCTATATATACCAGCCCCTACCCCCCTCCCTTAGCAGATCCCTAAAACCCTAATTCATATCATCAGGATCAGAGCCAGCTATCAAGAGGAGATTTGTCCTCCATAGGATCTAGTCTTATAAATAGAAATAGTGAGATGGAGAGTGAGGGAACAGTTTGGAGGAGATGCCGGCCTATCGGTGCTCTCTCTACGGCTTGAACCTTGATGGATCCAATTTCTATCTGAGCTTGTCTTTGAGATTCCTCTGGTAATCAACTTCTGATTCAAGTAAGCATTTTGTTTATATTGTTCATCAGGATTATGACTCTTTTGAGTGCTTTATTCCTATTCTAGAGGGAGTAGAGTATTAATTGTAAGTGTAAGCATGGTGCTTAGACTTGGGTTAATCGTGGATGCACCCTGCATTCCGTATCAGTGGTAGATCGTATGTGTGACATCAGTTCTATATAGCCTTTACTATATAACTTCGTTGATCCTTTGTAGTCCATCTCCTGTCTGTAGGCGCAAGTAGGACGTGGTTGCGAAGGAAAGCATCCTTTGCTGGTGTCTTTCCCTAGTAATGTCCCTAGTTGAATAGTAAAAGACATAGCTTACCTAAGTCAGAACTAGAGAACCTTAGTTATTCTCTCTACGCTCATGTTTATCCTAACCTTGTTGTTACCCTTAGTTACATTAGACTGTAATTAGTCTCACACGTTTTCCTGTGGATATGATACTTGAAATACTTCTATGTGAAAGCTACAGCGATATCCGTGTGCTTGCGGATTTATCTGTGTGCATTAATTTATACCAACAAGCTTTCTAACGCCGTTGCCAGGGAAACGGTTGCTGAATTAACTATGAGCCTAGCTTAACCTTTTATCTTTTATTCTTTCTTTTGTTTTCATTTTTCTTTTAGCATGAATTTCACTCCTATCTATCAATATGCTAAATCCACGAGCGCAAGCCTAAAGCCACCAGAATCCTCTGAGCCTATCATAACACCTAGTTTTGAGCTACGTCCGTGTTTAATAAAACTGATTCGGGATAAATCCTTCTTGGGAGAAGGCAATGAAAATCCATACTCACACCTATAAGAGTTTGAACAGACCTGTGCATGCTTGTGTATCACTGGCATGTCTGACAAGACCTTAAGATGAAAGTTGTTTCCGTTCTCTTTGACGAGAAGAGCTAAAACATGGTATAGTCAAACCGTAGGGAGTTTGCAAGGAGATTGGGAAACACTATGCTCTAAATTTTGTTTATGTTTCTTTCCCATCTCTAAAGTGGTTAGCTTCGAAAAGAGGTTCTGAGTTTTAGACAACTAGAAGAAGAATCTCTTGGTACATCGTGTGATCGTTTTAACGAACTCATCATCACAGGCCCGGACCTTGCCATTCAAGACCTTATACTTCTTCAACATTTTTACATGGGTCTTAGCAAGGACTCCATAGAATCCCTTGATGCAGCCTCTAGAGGAGCTTTCCTTCATCTGTCTGCTAGTGAAGCAAGGTCTATGCTTGATAGAAATAGTGGAAAGACTCCCTGCACTAGCATTCCTAATAAACTCCCTGGGGAAGAGAAAGAATCATCTCCCGAATAAGAAGATGAAGTTTTGATAGTCAAATCACAACCACTCCAATCCTAAGATTTAGCTATCAATCATGAACCATCAATACTCCCAAAATCATCCAAAAGAGAAGAAATTTCACCTTTGGAAAGCCCTAATAAAATTAAGGATGATATTTTTTATATTGATTTTAGGAAAAGCTTAAACTTTTTGCTACATAAGAGACCTTCGAGCGAAAATAATTCAAATCCTCTCAAGAAGGGATCTGTTAGAAAGGGTCCTTATTCTCATATAGGACATTGGGAAGAACTCAAGGGTGACATGTCAAGTGATGCTATAGAAGGAGAGCTGAGTCATTTAGCCAATCATATCTTCTCCTCTTCTATGCCCACGTTAGATGTCTCATCTAAATCCATCCTTGATTCCGATGATTCCCCTTATGATATTTCTCTAAAGTATCATGATGATCCTAGAAATCCATTAAGACAACCAAAGTATAGGAGTCATAAAGACCATAAGGAAGACCAAGAAGAGCAACAACAATGGCTAGAGGATATTAAGAACTTATGTGCCATTGCCATTGAATGGATGGACGAGGCCTTGAACAAAATCAACCCGAGAGTCACCAATCCAAGGGAAATCTTGGACAACAAAATGACCAATGAATATAATAGGCATGGAATGATGGGGATAATGTTTCCGCCTATAGGCATTCATGAAGAATCAACCTTGGAGTCTGAAAAGGAAGATGATATCAATGAGCACGGAAGCTATTTCTTTAACACTTCATCAAATCCGTGCTCATATGAGAAATCTCCTGAAACAATTGATTTCTCCAACATTGCCACACACAAGATCTTCACCCCCCTCATACTTCCTGCTCATAAAAACTTTGAAAGGGTGGTTGTAGATGCATATATTTATCATAAATATTGTAAATCTCATTGGCATGAATCTTGAGATAGGCACCCAAAGGTTGGTGTTGGAGGGGAAACCACTTCACCAAATAAAAACGCAATTAGAAGGTTTTCCAAGAACGGGCTTTTATCCTAAAGAAAGTACTTTTGGTAGATAACATGAGCTTTCACCTTTTGCTATAATGCACTTGTGAAGTGAGCATAGAAATATAATTGTGAAAATATTCACTTTTGCTATAATGCACTTGTGAAGTGAGCATAGAAATATAATTGTGAAAATATTCCTTCAACTATTTTTGTTACTAACCATTCCAGGTTCGAAGCAAAAAGAATGAAGGATGACAACGTCAGGTATGTCCAACCAATCATCATGCAACATTGAATCACATTCACACATGAGAGTTCTATCATCCCAATTTGGTTTTGCTACAAAATTCAAGTCTAGGAGATGAACTAAAAAATCTTATGCCGTATTGCTAGTTTTGGTTGTCTCTACCTTTAAGTCATGCTCAACTTGCTAAATAACAATTATGCTCGTTCATCTCCACTTAAATAAATCTCTATAATGCTTTTATGCCACCTTTGTATGCTATAGTATATGCGTAGGTTTTGAAGTATTTTCATACACCTTTTAAATTAGGCATGGTGCTTAGTTTAAACTGCTTTTCTGAATCAAATTAGATGAGGTGTGTAGTTTGATTTTTGAACCAAGAGGTGTGTTGATCTTACTTCTAAAGGCTTTTAAATTAAGCGTGGTGCTTAGGTTAAAATGCCTTCCTAAATCAAATTAGACGTGGTGTCTAGGTTGCTTTTTGAGCCGATAGTATGCTGTAGTAGATACTGGATATTTTGTCAGACTAACCCCTATAGGAAACTTTCAATTCAATCTGGGTAAGTCACGATATGAATTCAAATTGGAGATGAAGAAAGACATATGACAAACTCCAATAACTTTGCATAAAGAAGGCAGATGAAAGCACTGTAAGTACCAATGTTCATTCACTTTGTCTTTTGCTGCAAGTTACCTTTGCCTTGAGCCATGCTTGTATAAAAAAACATGATCTCTATGCCGAAAGTAATCCCAACACCATCTTTTCATTAGCATAGAGGGAAATTACAAAATTTTGGACAAACAACCCGTGTTTTAAAATTATATATTCCTTCGGGTATGTGTTGTCCACTAATTCTTTGCAGGCATAAAACAATGAGTAAGATGGAAGGTCTAATAACGTGTCAAAATATCAAAGAGCAGAAAGATGGCATGACAAAAGGATGAGAAAGAAAGGATGTAATCTAGAAAGAAAGCTCATGAACAACTCAAAATACGAGGCTAGTCGAACAAGGAAAACTTCAAGCAAAAAGGAAAGGATCATCACGAGTCATCTACCCTTCGTCATATGGTGACATTACGCTCCAATGACAAAGGTAACATCCTAAGGTAAATGGTCATTATTTAAAAGGTTTTTCATTGATTCTGGTAGGCACATAAATAAGAAATAAAATATGCTTGATTTACAATTTACTTGATCAAACCTGACTAGCTTAACATGTTTAGTTCTTTAAGCTTGTTCCTAGCACCACTTTCTTAAGCACATGGTCTTAACCAATTAAACTAAAAAATGTACATCCCATCTTTGGAAGATGATAGTCATAATCATGTAAAGAACGATACATTATGTAGAGATAGACAATCCTTCGATTGGTTAAGCAATTCAACCCTTTGGGCCAAATATACTTAAATGTTATACTCATGCTCAACCTTTTGATCTTATCACCCATGACATAATTGAACAAAACACACAACATCAACTTCATCTTGTTCAATGTGCCTAAGGTTAGAGAAGAATAAGTAAAATTTTGGTTCTGTTGGTGTTTTCCCACCAACAGAGCCCATGCACTTGATCTCTACCTTGTTTTATGAGCAGGATATACTTCAAGCAAAGTGTGGGGGAAGACAGTCGATTCCCCAAATTTCTACAAGTGAAGGTCCTGAACCTATCAAACCAAAATTAAATTCAAAACCCAAGATGGGTTTGGCGGAAAAAGGTGACATCACCGTAGAGGCGTCATCACAAGAATCCTCGTCTTCAGAACAAACTGAGGAACTCGATCAATGAACTTCACAAGGAGAAGTCCGGTTTGAAGGACTAAAGACACCGAACCGTCACCGAAAGAGCTAGCTTGGGGGAGAAGCACCCCCGTATATCCAGGTAAGTATTCTTTCCCCTTTGTTTTAGTTTTAGTTTCTTTTAATTAGTAAAAAATGATGAATGAAAAAAAACAAAATAAAAATTTATCTTTGCTTTGATCATTTATAGTAATAATGTGTCTCTAGTTTGCTTTAATTCATTTTTAAGAGCTAAATAAAATAAAGAGGACTCTGAATAATCTCTTAAATAGAAATGATGAATAGTTGCTCTGTTGTAATTCCTTTTAAGTACCTAGTTTTTAGCCTTGAATTCTCTCGAATTTTGGATAAGATTGTTTTGACATAAGGATTTACTCTAAACTTGAAACTCGTGGGTAGCATATGCTTGATCTAAGTCTAGGTAATTAACGGATATGATATGAAAAGGTCTGAGCTGTTGTTTATCTTGTTCCAAGTGATACTAAAGTTCTGGAGATTTATCTTTTAAAAAACACAAAAATATTACATGATGAGTTCTTGTATGATAAAGCTTGAATTCTCACTAGAGCCATACATGTTATTTAGGGTAGGAAAACTTTCACATATATGTTGCTTGCTTTTGCATTGAATTTTGTCAAGCTTTGTTGACCCTTATGAGAGGTTTGTCTTGCTGTTAAAATCAAGATCACGTACACACCACCCAGATATGCACTACTCCTACACTGGGGGTAGGCACAAAAACATGCTTGTTGGGTTTTCCATCCACCAAATAAATGCTCCTAATTATTGTTGCTATTTTTCAAAGTTTTATTGCAGAAAAGAGACATGGGGCTATGCAAAAGTTATTCATAAAAAAATAAGATAAAGAAAAAAAGAGAGTTGAGAAAACAAATGGACAAGTGTCCGAGATATCTAAAACAATGGGTACTTAGATGTCCATTTGAAAAAAAGAGATGAATAAGATAGTCCCTGCTCTCTAGTAAATGTTTCTAAGTTTCAAAAGAGAGATAAGGTTTTAAGGAGCAAAACAGAATTAGGATTAGCTACCATATATTTTACACACATACGCATCTTGATTTGATTGTATGACTCAACTCAACTCTCTTTGGATCTGTTGTACGACTTTACAATATATGCATTGCAAGTATGCTCTAGCTTTCAACCTATGAACTCCACATAAAGCCTTAGTGGTAGGAAGAAAAAGGCATAACATCATTATTGTCTTGGCGAGGATTCATAAATACCACATATATTGAGAGACTTGAGAGTGTCATACAAAGAAATCTCTAAGTTTTATTTTGAAAACTTATAAAAACTCCGGAACAATGGTGGAACAACGAACTTAAGACATAGTGCTTGGCTTAATCGTTCTGTCTTTCAATTGCTCAAGACCCAAGTGAAGGCTAAGAAGCTCCATGGTTGAAGGTAATATGGGTAAGTTTGAAAGTCATATCAGTTTATTCTAATCCGGAGGAGAATTTTTGATTGAACGCATGTGTACTTTTGAGGCGTGAAAACATTGTAGCAACTCCTGATCTATTGCTGAGTTTAGCTTTGCTCAGGGACTAGCAAAGGTTAAACTTGGGGGAGCTTGTTGACGGTCATTAACATCAATTATAAACCATCAACATAACCTACATTTATACTTAATTCTATCACCAAACATAGGTATAGGGGTTTAAACTAATAAATTATATGAGTTTTGGTGAATCTATGTTTTTAGCATGGTTTATCAGGAGGCCGTCAAGGATGACCTATTCATCAAAGGAAATTATGGAATTCTATCGCGTAAACAGCATGGAAAGATTCTAGAAGACTCCAGGAGGCTCTCCACCGAAGCAGACCTCAAGGGCTGCCATGTGGGGCTGGTCGGCACCACCTATAGGCCGGCTGCCCTATGGTCCTACCAGTCAGCCTCCGCTTCGAAAGTCGGTTCTCCACCACCTCTTAGATTGCATCTACGCCGTTCTTTCAAATCGGTTTGATCCGAGGGTCCCGAATTGACGCTCCGGCCTATATATACCAGCCCTTGCCCCCCTCCCTCAGTAGAACCCTGAAACCCTAATTCATATCATCAGGATCAGAGCCAGCTATCAAAGAAGATTAGTCCTCCATATGATCTAGTCTTATAAATAGAAATAGTGAGATGGAAAGTGAGGAAAGAGTTTGGAGGAGATGTCGGCCTGTCGATGCTCTCTCTACGGCTTGAACCTTGGCGAATTCAAGTTCTATCTGAGCTTGCCTCTAAGATTTCTCTGGTAATCAACTTCTGATTCAAGTAAGAATTTTGTTTATATTGTTCATCAGGATCATGACTCTTTTTAGTGCTTTATTCCTGTTCTAGAGGGAGTAGAGTATTAATCGTAAGTGTAAGCGTGGTGATTAGACTTGGGTTAATCGTGGATGCACCCTGCATTCCATATCGGTGTTAGATCGCGTGTGTGACATCAGTTCTATACAGCATGTGCTATATAGCTTCGTTGATCCTTTGTAGTCCACCTCCCGATGCGGTTACGAAGGAAAGCATCATCTGCTGGTGTCTTTCCCTAGTAATGTCCCTAGTTGAATAGTAAAAGACATAGCTTACCCAAGTCAGAACTAGAGAACCGTAGTTATCATCTCTACGCCCATGTTTATCCTAACCTTGTTGCTACCTTTAGTTAAGTTAGACCGTAGTTAGTTCCACGCATTTCCCTGTGGATACGATATTTGGAATACTTCCGGATGAAAGCTACAGCGGTATCCGTGCGCTTACGGATTTATCTGTGTGCGTTAATTTATATCAACAGTGTTGCATTGCAAACAAGCATATAAGTATGGAACAAGCCACCGGAAGTTCTATATCTGCAAATAAACAAGTTGCAGAAATGGAAGCTAAGGATTTAAGCTGGCAGTCTTTTTTTTGCGGCTACATCAAGCTTTCTAACCAATTATTCTTAAACTTTTAAGACATGAAACTAAAAGCAATTGTGCAATGTGAAAATTGAGAAAGATGAATATCATGCTCACCCAAGAAGATAGATGCGGACATATACCGCAGAGTATGTCCCGCGTGCTCAATAAGTTCAGGTTCTGGCATTTTCAGTGCTGCAGGCATCCAGTTCAGAAACCGGATATATGTTGACAAATCTGCATTCACAAACTTTGAGAAAACAGTTCCTAATTGCCTTGCCATTTTCTGATTTAGAAAGACTAGGCACCTAATCTGTTTCACTCCAACATTTGGGAGTGTTACAGCTTTTATCTCTATAGGTATTACTGAATCAGGTACACAAACAGCTTGGTGATGATCTATCTCATTGATCATGTACTTTTCCATTTCAGTGATTGTCCCTAATTTCTCTTTGTTAATTGCCACGGTGTGCCATTAACTGACTACAAACAACTTCGAACAAGTCAGTCCAGGTCCATTACCTGAATCGAGCTTCTTGGTCGAGTTTCAAGCGGACAGCAGTGGTTCAAGTTGCTAGACTATGTTTTGCATCAGGTGAGAGCACAAGGTAACAAAGCATACAGTCAAGAAGCTAATACAAATCTATACGCTACTCTGTTATCTTCATAAGCTTGCAGTTCCAGTATTGTGCTTCTAATATCCTACAAGGCAGATTACTATATTTCCACAATAAAAGAGTAATTCATGGCATCTGCTAGCATCGCATGCAAACTGAGAGGCAGGAGACGGGAAGGAACAATAAATCACCTTGGATTGACATGGCCGGAGTAGATGCAAATCCGTCGGAAACCGGACCAGCGTTCCAGCCGGCGTTGCCTGACCCGGTCACACTAACCATCTCCATGGTCGCCACCACATTGTGGAGCCCTCGCAGATGGGCGCTGACCGCGCATCGCGCAACCACGCCCCAGATCTGCCTCGTCCCCACCGGATCAGGGTAGGCCAGCGTGTGGCAGGCCGACGGTGGCCACAGTGGGGACGGCGGGCTTCGAGCGATGTGGAGACAGCGTGTGGGCGGCGACCATGGTGGGGACGGTGGGTGAGTGGGCTGGCGGGCGGGCGGCAAGCGTGGTGGGGACGGTGGGCGGGCGAGTGGCGACCGTTGTGGGCGAGCGCGCCGCAGCAGCAACGGAGGCGCGGGGGTGAAGGAGCAAGCACGCAGCGGCGGCGGGTACGAGGGAGCGTGTCGTGCCCGAGCGCTGTGGCCCCGGGGAGGGAGAAAACTGTGGGTTGTGGCGGCTAGGATTTTATCTGACTGATGGGCTATTTAGGCGCAAAATGGGCCCAATATACATATAGCGATGGATCGTTGGATCCAAATATCAAGTTTTAGCGACCGGTCTTCCAACGATAAAGAAGAATAAAAATAGCGACCGACGTTCGGTTGGAGAAACAAGAAATACTGACCAACCATCTGTTACAAATTTTTAGCGACCGACCGTCCATTAATATTTTGGTACTTTTAGCGACTCACCTCCGACGCTATTTTTGGGTTGTGGTGTATTGATGCATGTTCATTCTTGTATATTCAAATCTGTTAGCCTTGGTATGGAACATTTGGTTGTGTAATGCAAGTGTAATAACTATTGGACAAGGCTAAGACCTATGTTATTTGATGTTCTTCCATTCATGTTCTATGCTTTTGCACTGTATGTTCCTAATTTTGGCATTGTTATGAACTGTTTTATGGTAGATGACCATGAGACACATCCATAAGGAGGTAGTTGCATGCTACTGACATGCTGTTGCCACTTTATGGGTGTGTCCCATGGGCATCTAAGCATATGTACAATCCTGGTCATGTAAAGCTATTGTTTCATTGCTTATGAAAATAGGATGGCTTCAGCTCTTGTTGAGGTGGTTAGTGGTTTGGGTGGGTTTGTGGCAGCTGTTGATGTGGTGGTTTATGAGGCTGGGGTTGCAGCAGCTGCTGCTGTAGTTGTTGGTGCTCCACCTACACCACCAGTAGTTGTTGCAGCTGCACCTGCACCACCAGCAGCTCCAGGTCCCATGAGGTGGAACAACAACACCTCTGGATTTGTGCTTAGTAGGATGGCCCAGCTAGTGAGTAATGGTAGTAGGCCTGACAAGGTTTTCAAGGACAAGGATGTGAACCTAGTGGCTAAGCACCTAAAGGAGCACAGTGGTGAGGCTGTTACCCCAACTCAGGTGTACAACCACTTGAGGAAGTGGAGGCAGAAGTGGGCTAGGATCTCTAAACTCAAAGATCTCAGTGGAGCCTTATGGGACAGTGATGTTAACACAATAATGCTAGAGGGGGAGCACTACCTTGGTCACTACAAGGTAGACTAACTAAGATGCTTTACTCACCTTTCCCTTTTCTTTGTCTTTTTGCTAGTTACCTAAACTCTATCCCCTCCTGTAGGACCACTCTAAGGATGTCGAGTTCCTTAACTGTCCCATCAGGTTTTACACTGAGATGGAGGTCATTTTTTGTAGGTTTACAGTAGGATCTGGTGAGGCTCTTGGGGTAAATCAGGCTGATAGTGTGTCTACTAAGGCTGAGGGGTCTGCCTTCAACAATAGTTGTGAGGAGAAAACCAACACTGAAGTTGGTGAGGGCAGCAAGGCCACAGAGCTGTTGGCCATATCTGGGTTGGGTGGGAAGAGGAAGAGGGAGACATTCACAGAGAATGAGATGCTCTTGCTCACTAACATGTCAGATGCAGTGAACAATGTGGCTAATGCTCTTAGAAAAACTGGTCCAACCCATGTTGATGCCAATCTCTACTTGGCTATTATGGAGACTCTTGGCTTTTCTGAGGAGACCCTCATTGTGGCCTACACCTACCTGCTGGACAACAAGGCCCAAGGCAGGGGCTTTGTTGGCATGAGTGACATCCATAGGGACATTTGGCTTAGGAACTACCTAGCCAAGAACTACTACATGTAGTTGCAATACATGTTGGGTTGCATGGCCAAGGAGGGGGTTGACTGTTGAGATGTATAGTTCCTCCACCTCTCTCACCCACTCTCTCTTCTTTTGACTACAGCTGGGCACAAATTGTTGTAGATCTTTTGTGCAGCTTACTAGGCTGACCACACCTGTCCTTTTGGGCTTGTTTGACTGGGAGGGTGGCTAATATTATGTGACATTGGGAACCATGGGCACCATTTGAGCTCTGATCTGTTGGGCAGCACATGTTATTGTAAGATCATATTTGTAGCCTCTGTTGACTACATTATTTTAGACCTTATTTGCTTATTCAAGTTACCTGTCTACTGTTTACCTTGAGTTTGCATGATCTGTCAATTTATTCTGTTGGTTCTTGTTTCTTTGACTTGGTGGTATATGTGGGAAATGAAAATGGCCTATGATGCAAACTTAACCAAGGAGGTGGTTGCTTATTTGCTTTGTTCTTGTTCTTTTTTGAGTAAAATGCACCTTGGGTACTTAAACTATTGGGGCATTACCATTTAGGTACTCAAACTAAAAAACCTAGTACCTGGGTACTTAAACTATAGGGGCATTACCATCTGGGTACTCGAACTAAAAAAACCTCCCACTTGGGTACTTAAACTATTGGGCCATACCATCTGGGTACCGTCGCCGCCGCTGCAGAGTGACCAGGAGCGCGGGAAAATGAATTTTGATTCTTTTTCTTTTTCTGAAAATGGATGAATAGTGCTAGAATTTGTTATTTTTGTAAAAAAAATAATTAGAGCTCCAAACATTCTAAAAATTTTTGTGTAGCCTCTATATGATGTACTCTACCTAGAAAAAATATGAAACTTGGAAAATGAATAGTTTTTGTATGTTTAAAAATTACCTCTTTTAATTAATAAATGAACTTTCATAAATTTTATAATTAAAATAAATAAATGTCCAAAAAGAGGCGGCCTACCTGTGCTCGCCTGCTCGCTCACACAGTTAGGCCACCTCTTTTGGATATTTATTTATTTTAATTATAAAATTTATGGAAGTTCATTTATTAATTAAAAGAGGTAATTTTTAAACATACAAAAACTATTCATTTTTCAAGTTTCATATTTTTCCTAGGTAGAGTACATCATATAGAGGCTACACAAAAATTTTTAGAATGTTTGGAGCTCTAATTATTTTTTTACAAAAATAACAAATTCCAGCACTATTTATCCATTTTCAGAAAAAGAAAAAGAATCGAAATTCATTTTCCCGCGCTCCTGATCACTCTGCAGCGGCGGCGACGGTACCCAGATGGTATGGCCCAATAGTTTAAGTACCCAAGTGGGAGGTTTTTTAGTTCGAGTACTCAGATGGTAATGCCCACATAGTTTAAGTACCCATGTGCTAGGTTTTTCAGTTCGAGTACCTAAATGGTAATGCCCCAATAGTTTAAGTACCCAGGGTGTATTTTACTTTTCTTTTTTCATGAGTGTCATCAGACCCCGTGTGAGACATCCATTCTCTGCAACAGCAACTTCTTTCTTATGCTGATGGCAGTGAATGGATGTCCACAAGGGTTTCATGCCAGCCATGACCTGGGGTTTGCCTCTTCTGTTGCCTACAGCCACCAATGACTTAACTTAAATGAATTACTCCACCATATTCTAAAGCTGAGGCCACAGTTTGTATGAAATGCCAGCGGTGTCATACTTGATTATTTGAAACTAATGATGCTGGTCATCAGTGAGGAACTTGAGATCATCGGTTTGTTTCAAACCAAACCGTAGATCTTCAAGTTCCGCACTCATGGCAAGTTTCATTGCTTACCATTGACTGAGGCTAAAGCATTGTTTTGTTTCAGAAAAATGGTGCATTGCTATGTGGTTTTCAAGGGAAAGAAACCAGGAATTTATATGACTTTTGCATGAGTGCAGTGAACAAGTGCTTGGGGTCAAAAATTTAGTTTACAAGAAGTACAATGACTATGATCATGTTGTTAGTGATTTCACTACATCATGCCAAGCACTAACAGCTCCACCTCTGCTGTTAGAAACTGATACTTATCCTGCACACCCTGATCTTGATGGTGAGATTGCATCTCCCCCTTTGCTGTTACAACCTGATACTTGTGCAGCACACCATGATCTTGATGGTAAGAATGGTTCTTGGAAAAACGTGACCATTGTCACTCTTTTGATTCTGGTACTTGGCATGTGGTTGAGGCTGTCCATGTGCATCAAATGTAAGTGAAGTGCTATGGCCGATGATGACATACTTGGATGATTAACTGGCTAGCTCCATGTGTTCTTGTTTCTTGTAATGGAATTTCCTGTCAGTTGGTCGTAGATGTTCTTCTTTGGTACTGTTCTATGTTTTTTGTCAATTTAACTTGGAGCTGGCTATGGTTGCAAATGATGTATTACTCATGTCTGAGGCCTATTATTCAAACCCTTAGTTTCTGTTAAGTATTATTATTGTAATGATGTGTTTGCTCTATATGCATTCTGCTACCTCCATTTGGGCCTGCCATGCCCGCCACCAAACGCCATCTCAAAATGGCAGTCGGTGGTAGTTGGTCGATGGGAATCAAACACAATCTTAAGTTGGGCCTGGTCGGATTGGTATAGAGAACCAAACAAGGGGGGTTGCACCCCTTCGCCTAGCGTTAGCTGGCCTGGGACAGGCCATTGGGCCGAGGCGGCCACAGCCACCCTAGCAAACACGCCCCTGGCGGCCGCCATACCTCTCCATGTCCCCCTGTTCCGATGCCTGGGCAGCCATGGCCGACGTCATCTGTTTTATTTTGTGAAGAACGGATGAAAACGACGAGTCTCGCGATGCTTTTCCTTTCGCAGACGAGGGGACGAGCTAAAAGTTGGACAGGTTGGGCCTATTTGGACCACATGGAGGCTAATGATCGAGAAGCCCACGCAGAAGGCGAAAAGTTTTGGACGGACGGCCTTCAGCGTTTCTTGGCTCCACCATCGATTCAGTTCTCCCGGCACTCCGGCTTCCGCCGATGCTGATGATCTGATGATTGCTCCACCGAGGGCTAGCGCGAGTCCGCGACTCCTACACCCCAAGTCCCCAGCATCACTGCCTAGGAATGGAAGGTCTTCGTCACTTCGTGCTGCTGCCGCCGCTGATCCGGTGGAAGGCAACCGTGATTCGTTTTAATTTGTTGCAGTACAGAAGGGGATTTTTTTTAAAAAAAAAGGTAAGTGAAACTAAGACATCTGAACTCTGGATTCTCTGTGTGTTTGTAGCCCGGGAATTAGCAGATGTTTTACTACTTTGATTTGATTTACACTATTCTTTGATTAGTAGTTGTAGTAGGCTTGAAGAGATAAGTACTTTATCTTGATTTTCGGTATTATTATAGTAGTACAAAGTTTGCCATACGTGGATTTTTATCCTGGATCTGGCCACTTCCAAAATGTACTATATATAGTTGTGAGTATGACATGTAGAAACCATATATCATTATTTTTTAAAAATATCATATCAATTCCCTGTTGTCTGTTGATGAAGTACATATTTCCTGACAATAGCAACATTTGTAACGAGAGATTAGATTTTCGATTATTAGTACAAGCAGTAGGAAATCCTGGCTTCTCTTTAAAGTCCAGTCATCGGGAAATAATGGGCACATTGAGCAGCAGGAAATCCACGTCGTAGGCCTTAATTTGCAGTCTGTTCTCGACCCGTTAGCTAGCGTATACCCAAACCACATGGCACAGGTCGGCGCTTGCAGTCCCAAACTGCTTGCTGAAGCTGATTGCAGCAGGGAGCGCTGCTATTTATGAGGGCTTGGAGCGTCTCAGCAAAAGCACACGGCTGCGCAGTGGGCACAAAGCGAACTATTCTTTCGCCTTTTACTAAAGAATACCGTGTGCTCATCGCAATAAGCAGCATTTGCTTATTTTTGGAGGGTTCTTCTCTTTGTTGAGGAGGAGCCCAACAATTTAATATAAGTTTTGCTTTAAATAATTTTTTAAAAAAATAATTAATTTTTTTGAAGAGTTTTTTTTTCTCTTTTATTATTATGATGAAGAGCTCAACAATTCAAAAGTTTTGTTTTGGAAAATAGAGATTTAATTCAATAATACATGGTGGCTAACACTTGCCTAGTGTTGGAAAAACTGATGACAGAGAAGCTAGCAGGTAAGGAAATTGGTGAGTAGCTGGCAGGTTAAGGAAGTTGGTGAATCGATGACAGGTTAATAAAATTGGTGAAAAGCTGGCAGGTTAAGGAAGATGACAGGTTAATAAAATTGGTGAAAAGCTGGCAGGTTAAGGAAGTTGCTGAACTGATGACTGAAAAGCTAACGACAAAAGTCGGTTAAGGAAGTTGGTTGAACTAATGGCAGAGAAGATGGTGATCGAAGCCCCTAGTGGCGGCCCCGAGCTATCTCTCGAAGACATGTCTATTTTACCGAGCCTACGATGCCATGATCGTTAAGCCTTTCGTGTGGGTCTAAACTTACCCGGCAAGGAATTCCGCCGGACCCAGGGCCGCCACTAGGGGCTTCGGTCACCAGCTTCTCTGCCATTAGTTCAACCAACTTCCTTAACTGACTTTTGTCGTTAGCTTTTATGTCATTGGTTCACCAACTTATTTTGGTCATGTCATCCTGCTCCTGCTCCCTAGTGACCGGCGGTAAGACAGGCATGGTGGTGTAGACTGACTCTAGGATTAGTGATTTACAAGTTTAGGAATTAGGATGATATATAAGTGAATATGCCGAGTTAATAAATCGGAATGACACTTCACTCTAACTTATTTTGCCGTTGAGGTCGGAGATTCCCAAAACAGAACAAAAGGGAAAAGAATAAACGCGCCTCACAATGTGTTAGGCGATCAGGCTTGCTAGTGCCTGGACGTCCAGATGGACGGGGTGTCCGGACGCCCGCGCTTGCCGTTTTCCTTGCCGTTTTGCGTGCCCACGTGGGGCCCGCGCCGCCCTAAACATCACTAGCATCAAAGAAAGAGGGGACGGGGCGGCGGATGCCTAGCCGGCGCTGAGAGGAGGAGGTGCACGGAGATGAGGCAACAGAAAGCGATGAGAGAGATGCGACACCCGATCTACTTTTAAAACATCTAGATGCAACAATTGCAACATACATCCAAATGCAGATGAAACACCATGCAAATGAAATGCTTGCAAAAACACATGAAAAATACTTGAAAACCATAGTAAAACATACGCTACATCAAGATAAAATACTTGCAACATATGCGTGAAACATATGCAACATCCGAATAAACACACTGGTAACATACGTCTGGAAAAAACACAGATGAAACATTGAGAATAGAAGCTTGCAACATACTTGTACAACTATTGCAACATGTGCAACATCCCCATCTACTTTTTGCAACATTCACATGAAACACTTGCAACATAGCTCTGAAACATCTGAAAACACTTGAAACATACGCTTGCAACATGCGCTTTCAGCTCAATATTTCCTTGCTGTTTCAGAACGGAGACTCGTCGGCGCGTGGAGTTTACCGGTGTAGAGCTCGCCACTCTAGTGGAGAAAGCCATGGCAGGTCCGATGGAGAAGGCCACGTCGGATTACCAGCTCCACGCGATAGCCACCCTCGCCTCCCTCTCATGCAGCGGCGTGGGTCTTCGTCGTCGTGCTCGTCTCCCACGCGCCGCTCGCACGAGGGCCTCTGAAGCCACTGTTTCCTCCCACATGTGCGGGCCTCGAAGCTGTCGTCGCCTTGCTTGTGCGCCGGCAGCTGGTAGCTGTAACAACCCAAAAATCCACACACCAAAAAAATCACAACTACAAAATTTTTGTGTTAGCACTATGTGATGTTGAGTGACTCATGTAGAAGCCAAACCCTAGTTCTGGATTGGATGTGACCCAACTAGGTTAAAATCATAAGCATAGTTTGGTTTTATGCCACATGTGTAATTAAATTCCTAAATAAATAAATCATGCATGCATCCTTAGACCCACTTGTGATTTGGATTCTTTTGCCTTATGTGATGTTTAACTAACTTAATATTTATGATAAACCCCAACCAAATTAGCAACAAATAAAAGAGAAAGGAAAGAAGAGGGAGGCAACAGCTCAGCCTAGCCTGCCTCTACCGGCCCAGCTAACCAGCCGCCTGCCCTCCCACTCGCTCACACGGCTCATGAAGCCGGCCCAGCATCGCCGCCCACACGCGCACAGCCGCTGACAAGCCAGGCCCGCTTGTCAGCTATCACGCGCCGCACGCAGCCACATCGCGCCAAGCGCCTGATGACCCGACCCCGCTTGTCAGCACAATAGCGTCTTCTTCCCCTCACGCCACGCATTCTCCCCGCGCAACCGGAGGCCGACTAGCGTGGCAGGCGTGGGCCTAGGGTCATGCAAATCGCATGACCTTGTTCCCCCATGCGCCGCGCTTACGCTACCGCATGAGAGCCATCAGATGCGCTGCACGTATCACCACCGCCCGTTCGCCGTCCGCCCTTGGAGCCCTTGGAGCTCGGCTATAAAAAGCCAACGTCCGTGAGCCCTAACCCTCAGCCCGTTCGCCGCCGCCGCTGGTGGTACAGCACCACACAGCGTCAAGCCGAGAGAGAGAGAGGAGGGAGAAGCAAGGTGGAGGAGGGAGCCGCTGCGGGGAGGACCTCGCCGGAGCCAGGAGCACCGCCCTGATCAGCTACAGCAATGTAGCTACTCGGCACGGTACTACATCGCCTCATCACGGCCTCGCCTCGCCACCGCATCGCCATCCTACCGCCACGAACCCTGCGGTGAGCCATCTTGCTGAGACCACCTCCCTAGCCAAATGGAACGTGCACCGCCATGATCGAAAACCTTGCTGAAGCTTTGAGCTCCAGCCTAGCCCAACTGGTCAGCTAGGGAGACCGCCATTGCCATGCTTGCCAAGACCCAGGACGCATCGTGCGCGCTGCCATCAGCCAAACGGAGGACCCCAGCCATGACGAGAGTCCCACTACGCTCACCTTAGCCGAGGAAGAAGCCCACCGGAGCCCTACATTGCCGCACCGCACCTTGTCGGAGCGCCACCGCCTCTGTTTTGCCCCCACCACCGTGGCCGGAGCCACTGGAAGCACCAGGAGCTCCTTCAACACGCCCACCATGGCCGTAGAAGCACCGTGGAGCTCACACGCTCTTCCAACTGGGCTCTCGCTACCACTGTAGCCCTGTTCATGCACGCCGACGAACCCACACCGCCGTTCACCATGGCCAGAGCCCCAGGAAGCCCTAGCCACCACCTTGACCCCACCACTGTGCTCGCCGAGACTTGGCGACGCTTTTTGCTACCTTAATCGTGCACCAGTACCGTCCGAGAAGCTCGCCGGGGAGCTCACCACCGGTGGGAGCACGCCGGGGAAGAAGTAGGGGATTTTCCCATCGTCGACCACGACCACGCCGACCACGTCCCGAGCAGCTCTACCGAGCTCCGACCACGACCATGCCGACCACGTCCCGAGCAGCTCTGCCGAGCCCCGACCATGACCACGTCGACCACGTCCCGAGCAGCTCCGCCGAGCATCGACCATGACCACATCATGCACATGAACCGAACCCTAGGAAGGAATAAGTGGACCAAGTCCTTCATAGGCCAGCTCTGCGGTCCATGGACCAACGCAGGCGGGTTCACCATGAACCGCGCCTCACCTGCGCCCGTGGAACACGGCCCGTTAGTGGCCTAGTAAAACGACGTGGTCGCACCAGCACGCGCCACGTGGTGGCCAAAGCCCAGCCCATATCCAGGCCCAACCAGCCTAGTCGAGGGCCGACCTATATTGACCATTGACTGGTCAATGTTGACTGTTGACAGGGCCCACAAATCAGCGACATAGAGCCGCTGGACCCACTTGTCATTGAGTGACGTCATGCTGACGTCATGATAACGTCAGCGGGACCCCACCTGTCAGCCCAGAACCGAGATGATGACATCGACATCAGCATGCCGCGTGGACCAGTCATAGTATGACACGTGTCAGCCCAGGATTAATTCAGCCTCTTTTTCCATTTTCAGAAATGATTAAAACATCGGAAATTCATAACTAATTAATATGAACTTAGAAAAATACAAGACTAGGACCAAAATTCATCTAAAATCGAGCTCTACGCAATGAACCCATGTTTGAGTGCATTTGATTCTTTTGAATTTTCATTGCTCTTTGTGCTATTCTATAGACGTCGCTAACGCGACGATAATGCGATCGTTTGCAGACTCGGAGGAGAACCAGACAGACGAGGACCGAGAGTACCATGAGGAGTACGGAGATGACTTCACTGAAGGTGCCACATCCCACCCAACCTCGTAGCACCTATTATGCATGGCTAATATAGAACTGCTATTGCTTTATTTTTATATTCACACTATGGTAGGACTTGCATGGTAGTATGCCTACTTGATGGCCTTTACCTTGACGCAACCTTACCCCTGCATACCCTGCTATTAGGCTAGATACATGCTTACTACTATATTTCATTGCTTATACATCTACTACGCTTATACTACATTAAATGCGTGGTGGAAACTGGTGTTATCTAGACTATGGGGAGAGTGCTGCGTGTGTGACTTGGGTGTGTGGAGGGTGAGGGTTGTGTCGACGAAGTTGGAGTATACGACGAGCCTGGGGCAAGTCTTGCCACAGGGTGCTACCTAGGCACCCTCTGGAATGGATACCTATGGTGGGTAAACGGTATATGAGGTGGTCCTAGGTGTGAACCTGTGATGGGAGGAGCCCGGGATGGATGTGCTGTGGTGGCACGGTAAATGGAAACCCTGATGAAGACATTCTGGCTTGGTCATCCCTAAGGACTTACTAGTACTCAGATTCACCGGGAAGCCTTATGTACCACTCGCCCTATATGGTGCGGGACGGCCAGACTACTTGGTAGGATATTGCCACTACTGCTAGGTTGATAACGGACAGTGTAAGGAGGTACGGGGCGTGGAGGATTCCCCCACACCCTTCCGAGACTTCATGGAGACCTTGTGGACCCAGCTCATCACTCACAGTTTTAGCCGCCCCAGACTAGACTTGGGGTGTATCAGGGCTAAATGGTAGAGTGGCATTATCCTAGGCTAGCAAGCGGCCAGAACTACAAGAAATCTTAGGATCTATGACGACCTGTTATCATCATAAATTCTGATATATTTGTCATAGCAGTTATATTTATGACGACTGCATGACGAAAAACCATTCGTCAAAGATCATGCGTGGTAAATCATGTTTAATGACGACCGCATGTTTTTTCATCATAATTTTTAATGACGATCTAATTAAAGAGTCGTCACTAAATGTCCTATGGCCTGGCTAGGCTCATGTACTAAAAAGGCTATTACTGGGCCAAATATAATTAGGGGCCTAATTTATTATATGCCAAGCCCACTTACAGAAATAAAATTGATACCAATTTCTAGGACAAAATCTATTTTGCAACCTGTATATTTAGTGGGCCAACAACCATCGAGCCCAAACATCAAAAAGGTTATATATTTAGTTACAATGCCGCCCATACAATTTTTTCAGCCCACACAATTGAGCCCATATATTTTCAACCCACATATTTCAATCCATATACACTTATAATAATATAGTTACAATATACACCTGAAATAAATCATTTATAATAATAATACATATGCATATGTTACTGGCTCTTCTAAATTAAGAAGCACCAACAACTGTACTTTTGCCATCAGCAAGCATTACATTAAAAAAAAGATCGCAATAAAAGAATGTTTTAATAGAAAATACAATCTTTGGTCATCCATCTTCCCCGTTTATGCAAGGTCTATACTGCAGCATCATGGACAAATCCAGCAGTCCTGTCATCATGAAATAAAAGCATTTATTCAGATGTAAATATGATCGAGGTACTGACTGCTTGCTAAAATTGATAGACATGTATGTTAAAGATTATCTAATCCACCATTTCAGAAATTATCCAAATGCAAACATGCTATCAACATAAGATCTGTAGTATACAAAGCTACATCAAAAATCGAATGATAATTGAACACCTATCTTGAGATGTGAATCTCATTACAAGTTATACAAACAGTACTAAAAAATTGCAAGTTAATCAAAGATTTTTTTTCCATCAACTCACCAAAAGTAATATATACTATTTACTATATAATGCCCTTTATTTTCACATGGCAGGAACTGTACATGGGACGCCAACAACTATATATCAATGCAGCTAGAACTACATGGGAGGCCAACAACTATACCGATGCAGCTAGAACTACAGCAAGGGTAGGAGCAGCAGGATAAGAGATTCTAAGGCAACATCTGTAGCATAAAAATGCATGAACCTGCATTATATGGCATGGACAGGAACCTGCAAGGCAAAAACGGTGTAAAGTTTGCAAGGGAAAAGGCAATGTAATCTTTAAATCCAGTACCAGGCTAACAACGACAAAGTAAAATTGTGGCAGTGCATAGACAAAATTTGAAGGTAAACAACGAAAGGGAACGGCCCATCAAGAAGGCAGGCCTCAGTTCTCTAAACCTTGTTACCTGAGCAACATGCTGATACAAAATCAGTTAGACATGGAGGAAATCTATCTGATAGCACATTGGAATCAGTAAATGAGTTTACGTGGCAAACATAGAACAATAGTCATAATGCTTGAATCGCTAATTCATGTGGAACTGTAGACCTGAGAAGCAACAGAAATCTCATGTAGGCAGGCGGCCAGGCAATATGAATCAATAGACGCAGGGACTACTGAGACTGACGCAATCTAAGCCATGCAATCAATTTGTACATGCAGGGTCCGTTCTGACTGAGCTAATGTAACCATAGTAAGGACACGATGAAGCAGAAGAAAAAAACACTGAAACGTAGATTGGTTTCCACTTTCTAGAGATGAACCTATACTATAGCAGCAGAGGGGGGAGCAGAAAACGTGAAATTTGTACCTAGTAGCACAGATTTGAGGATCAAAGAGGCACTCAAACCATGGCTTGAGGAGGAAGCACACAGATCTGGCCTGTGGACTCCTTCGCGTCGGGTAGCTAGCAGCCGAGGAAGAGAGCGACGGCCTCGCTCCATCACCGGAGAGCTGTAGCAGCAAGCGGCGCCGACGTAGATCGAAGGTCGTTCCGCCGAGGGAGAGCGACAGTGGCAGACGGCGCCGGCGTAGGTCGAAGGTCGAAGGTTGCTCCATGGAGGACCAGGTCGACCTCTTTGACAAATGTCTTTTGCACAATCTGCATCCACCAATTTGGCATACATGACAAACAAGATCGAGGCAAGCAACGGAAGAGGGGAGAGGGACGCAGCGCAGGGATGGATCTGGGACCTTGGACTTGACGGAGCGCTTGATGAGGAACCACAGCCCAGGCATGGGAAGAACGAAGAGCCCCAACGACGTGTAGTAGCTCGCCTACGAGTACCCTGTCCTGTCGCATCGAGCAGGACCACGGCGTGGTCCAGCGACGCGTGCACTGGGGCGCTACGGACTCGCCTCCTTGGCTTGGCTCGCCACCGGGGGCGTGCGGAGACTACCGCGCCCCACGGCGGCGCCAGCAACCCACCGTTGTCGCCCGCCCGATCTGGTGTGCCCCCGGCCGGTGACGCGGGCCAACACCCGATCTGGCGAGCCCCTGGCCGGAGACGTGCGCCGGCGCCTGATTTGGCGTGTCTGCGGCTGAAGAGGGAGAGGCATCGTGAGAGAGACCAGGGAGGGAGGGTGGTGCGGTGAGGCTCGAGCACAGCCTTGAGAGGAACGAAGGGGATTCCCTGGAGACTATTATATGCTAGGGTTTTCTGGTCGGGATCATTTTTAGCCATCAGATCATGAATCGAGTGGCTGTGGGTGACTGGGCTGATATGGGCCGCAACGAAGTTATTTTATTTTTGTTTTTTTTATAGAATTAAGAATATTTAGGGATAACAAATGATTTCAAACAAAAAGGTCACCAACAATGAAGTTATAAAATTCATCCAGATTTACAACTTTTGTATTGGTCATTTTTCCATCCGACTTTGTATGAACAATTCAAAATTTAAATTACAAAATAAGAGAATTTTGAATAGAATTATAGGATAGTAAATGATTTCAACTGAAAAAGTCGTCAACAAAAAAGTTGTAGAACTAATCGAGGTCTACAACTTTTCTTTTGGTCATATCTTCATCCAATATTGTTTGAACAATTCAAAAGTAGGACTATACATCATTCATTACACATCTCTCACTTAGCCATATAACATTTGAGAGATGTTACATTTGTGAACATCATTCAAATGTGAGAGATGATACATTTGTTAACAACATACAGTAGCGCTTTGTTAAAATTATGTGAAACTTTTATGCAATGATTAGACACCAAAAATATATTGTCATGCAAGTTTGTAGATTTTTCTAACCAATTTTAGACATTACTACATTCATTTTATGGTAATTCAACAAATAATTACAATAATAACTAAATTTGGTCAGATAATTCTAAAAATTGACACACCAACATATTTTTGGTCAATAAGCATTCCATAAAAATTTCAAGCAATTTCAATAAAGTGGGACTATACATCCTTCACAAATAAAAACATCTCTCACTTAGTCATACATCTATGTTGAGATGTATCTATTTGTGAACAATGTGTAGTATTGTTTTGTTAAAATCGATTGAAATTTTTTATGCAATAATTATACATCAAAGTCATGTTATCACGCAAGTTTGTAGATTTTTAAGTATTGTATAAAAAATTTAAGTGATTTCAATAAAGTGGGACTATACATTCTTCACAAATAGGAACATCTCTCACTTAGTCATTTAACTATACGTGAGATGTATCTATTTGTGAATAATGTGTAGTATATCTTCAAATGAGTTGGGATAATAAATGGTTTCAAATGAAAAAGTCATAAATAAAAAAGTTGTAGAACTCATCGAGACGTATAATTTTTATTTTAGTTATTTCCCATCTGACTTGTTTGAACAATTCAAAATTCAAAATTTAAAATATGAGAGATGTATAACTTTTGTTTTGATCATTTCTACACTGTCGCAGGCTTCTATCAGGGTGGATCGATCTCTGGTCACTGGTTCGATGTGTTTTTATAAAAGATTTTTCTTCTCATGTCTTTTATTTTTTATAAGCAAACGATGGCTAATGACGCCATAAAACATTCATGGAATCACAAAGCTGTGGTTTTGGTTGCCGAGAGAGAATCCTATAAATATAGTATTATTATACAATAAATTATCAAATTCCTTTTGTAGGTCAGTAGTAATGCGTGGCTTTGTTGATGGCTTTAGCCAAGGTTCGATCGCTCATGAGCACAGAGCGTGTTTTTTTAAAAAAAATTACAGCGCGGCCCGGCTGTTTAAGAGGCCCATCTCCTCTTGGGCTTCGGGTGCGGGATATTTTATTGTTCATCCAATTTAGGTTAAGGAATAAATAAAATAAAACACTAGCATAGACATAAACACATGTTCACTGTGGTCAAAGCTGTTGGTGGTTAGGTGTGAGGTTCAAGGTTCGATTCTTGAGTGGTGCGGTTTATTTTAGATTTTTTGTGAATTTGTGTGCGCAGGCCTACTGGGGTCAATTTGTGTGCGCAGGCCTATTCTGCTGAGCCTACCTATTGGCTTGGGCTATCTTCACCTGGTAGAAAATAGGATATATACAATAACTTGCATAGAAAATAATTACACGCTGATAGCCTGATTCAAATCTTGTCACTGTCTTGTTTTTATTTTCTAGAGCTTTTAGCTCTATCTTTTGAAAATTATATCATTTTTATATGACCTAAGAGGAAGATGATTTTTTGTTCTATTTTTCGAAAATAACTTTATATATAGAGCTTTTTCATATGACGTGAGATGAAGATGATTTTTTTGTTTATTTCGAAAATAGCTAGAGCCCATTAAAATACAAATGACAATGGGACCAAATATCTAATTTATAGGTAAATAAAATTACAAACTAATATTGTCAATAATTTATGACAATTGCAAGGTAGCATGTTATGACGGAACATAGATCATCATAAACAAACTACTTCTCTTGTTATGACGATTTTTATTGCGTCTTAATGACGAATACAAAATTTTCGTCAGTAAGTTATTCTCCTCCTGAAAGTCGTCATAAAACAGAATGACTTATTGACGAATTGACTCATTGTCACAAAAAAATTGTCATAGATCCCCAGATTTCTTGTAGTGCTCAGCCCAGTTGACGATGGTCAGCGAAGAGGGTAGATCTTGTGGTTATGTGAAACCTCTCCAGAGTGTATGGTTGATCGATCGATACATGTGCCGACTTATCGGCTATGGACCTTTCCTGGGTTTCGCTTAAACTAGATAGAGAGATGAGTCTTTCTCTTCTTCCCCTATGAGAGAGTGTCAGTCGTAGCCAGGGGCTACGGGCCATGAGACAATGCCGAGAGGGAGTTGGCCTGTTGACTGAGCGATGGTATGGTGATGATATGGAGAAGGTGGTATATCGATCCTAGGATCGAAATATGGCTCTGGACAGAAATGGGGTGGAATGGGTGTGGGAATGGTGTTAAAACTTGACCAACTATTATTATACACTTGATATGCTAATACATAGGAAACCCCAGCCTTATAGGTTCCTTTTGATTATATCCAACTTGCATCCAATTTACACAAAGCATAGCTCATAGGGTGGGAGTGGCCAGTACAAATCGTACTGATAAATTTTGGCACACATGTTCTGCTGAGGAGTATAACTCCGAGGAGTTTGACGATTGAGGGGTTCGTTCCTATGCTCGAGTTTGGCGATCTTATCTTTAAGCTGTTATGGATGAATGCTACTTTTGATTCCGCCAATGCGGTGATGTAATAATTTATGTAATTCTGCACTTTATGTACTCTGATATTATCATTGTATGGATGTGGTATTCGACTGGAATTTGGGTAATATGATCTACAACGATTATAATACACTTCGACTCTGTGGATTTCCCTTCGCGGAAATCAGGTCGTTTCAGTTAGTATCAGAGCCATACTTGACCATAGGACGAAACCCTCAGAAATGGACGATAGAATAGGACGTGAACTACTCATCCTTTGATTATATACCGACCCTGCATTTACTTTTATGCAAGGCTTATCTATTATTGACCTGCTAACACCTGTTCCTTAAAACATGCAGATGACAACGAACGTCGACTGGCCGCCTCTAGGACCGCTACCTCTGGACCATGCTAAGCTTACCTTCGACCTACATGAGCTCGGGGGTTTTGCACAAACCCTCTACCGAGTCCTCGTCATGTTAGGAGTCCCCGACGAGCTTGTCAAGGTCACCTACACTGGGAAGCCCGCTCAGGAGGGAGGAATCGAAGGACCGATTGTCACCTCAGTCGAGTTCCCGGCTAGCACTACCTTACCTTCTGTCCCAGCTTTCACCGAGATGACTATAGAGGACACAGTCGAGGAGGGACTGCAAGCTATCTCACACAAGGCACTTTGTAGAGTGATGAGGGACCACTACGAGCACCTGAAGATGATAGAGTTCCGTCTATTTCCCTAGGCCCTCGACCTCAGCCTTACCCCTAGTGAGCAGAGTTTCACAACCGGCTGAGTTATCTTTGCCGAGGAGGACAGATGCCTTCGTGTCTTGGCTATCCACCTACTGGAGCAGGATAGGTATGTGACCCAGCTAGAGTAGAGGAGACGTCAGGACTAGGCCCTTCCGTGGGAGTACCAGGAGCGAGACTCACAGGGAGCATAAGAGAAAGCTAGTCTACTTGAGACAGTTGCCAAGCTATAGGACAAGCTCAACCGTCGTGAAGAAGTCCACAGAACCGAGGTCGCAGACTTACAGGACAAAGCCGCCGACCTAGGCAACAGGGACTGCTACCTCAACAGCAAGGTCTTGGAGTTGCAGGGAGAGTTGGATGACAAGAAGGCTGAGTTCAACCGACGAGGAGACAGAGAGAGGTCCAAGGGGATTGATATGCTGAAAATCCAATCTCGAAACAAGACCATGACTCAGGATCTAGAGGAGTTCAGGAAGAAGGCCATTCACAACCAGGGTCACCTGATCGAGGCACTCAGGAAGAACGAGTACCTACAGGACAAGTGTGAGAGGACTTGACAGGCTTGGTAGAAGTCTGACAAGAAGCGCCTCAGGGAGATGAAGAGTATGTGGGATCAGCTACCCAAGGAGATTCGTAGCAAGACAAAGCCTAGGATAGAGGAGTTCGAGTTAGCCCTGACTCGCCTCAACCTAGACGCCTGCCCTACCCTACCTAGAGCCAAGCCTACTGAGGAGCTTGCCGAGGCCTTAAAGTACGTGTCCTGACTTCACAAGTTTGATGAGGAGATCGAGATCGAGAGCAGTCGTATCCCAACTGCGGTGTACGAGTTAGAGTAGATGACCCTGCGTGGTCATGAGTCATGTCAGTGGCTTCCATAAGTTGTACCCCATGATGTACCCCTTATGAAATGTAACATGAGACACTATGTGTAGTATGATTCTCGCGAGTCTCCAAGTGTAGCTGCTGGAGATGATGCCATATAATAAAACCCATGTAATGAATGTTTTGGATCTTATTGCATTTTATGGACCTTATTGCTTCTTTGTAATGAGTGTTGGATAGAATAAATGTTTTCCTTTAAATTGTCAAAATCATGTAACCATACTAAATTATAAGCACTTATGGCACAAACACTAAGATTCCTATGATTCATGTTGCAGATGCCGAACCACCGATCTAATCGCCTAATGAACCGTGGACGTGCGCCCACCCCCGAACCAGTCGAACCAAATGGGGGGCATGGTGGCAACAACCGTGGCTGAGGCCGTGGATGTGGACATGGAGGGATACCCTTCAACCTGGAGAATACCCCACCGCCTGAGGAGAACATTCTGCCACCACCACCACCGAACCTAGCAGAGGTGATGGCACAATAGACCCAACTTCTTGCAGCTCTTATTAACTGAGCAACCCATCGCTAGGGAGGTCAGCAGAATGACTTCCAAAGGAAGCTGGAAGGATTTCTAAAGCTAAGGCCACCTACCTATGATGGCACCGACCCTGACCCGCTTGTGGCCGATGACTGGCTCAAGGGGATGGAGAAGAAGCTTGACCTCACTACTTTCACCGATGATGAGTGTGTTGGAGCTGCCACACACCAGCTCACAGGTGCAGCATGCGCCTGGTGGGATAGTTTCAGTGATTCCCATGAGGACCCTGTCAACATCTCGTGGGAAGAGTTCGTCGAAGCATTCACTGAGTATCACATTCCCAAGGGTATCATGGAGGCCAAAGCTGAGGAGTTCCGCAACATCAAGATGGGAAAGGACAAGGTGACTGAGTACACTACTTGTTTCACCAATCTTCTGCGCTATGCACCTTCCTATGTTGTGAACTCTGAGAAGGAGAAGTTGTACTATTACCACAAGGGACTTAACCCGCACATCAAGCTAAAGTTTGGTGGTATTGATAGTAGCACATTGCATGCTCTGGTGGATTGCTGCATCTAGATTGAGAAGGACCGTGCTGAAGCTAGAGAGGAGTACAAGGAGAGGAAGCGTAAGCCTGAGGAGTCCTTCCGTGGACGTGATCGCAAGAGGTTCCGCAGAGATGCACCATCCAGGGAATGCTCTCGCCACCACAGGGATGACAACCCTAGATCGAGTAGGGGTAGTGGAGGCTACACCACCAAATACTCCCACCCTGCTTAGGATCGTTATACCCGGGACTGTTATGCTCAAGACCGCAACACTCAGGACCGTTTCAACCATCCCCGCTCAGTGAATGAATGCCCAGCACAGAACCGCCCTGCACCAAGCACTAGAAACTAGAAGGCACCCGCGCCAATCCCTACAGGCGGTGCGCCTTTCACCTGCTTCGCTTGTGGCCAACCGGGTCACAAAGCCACTGAGTGACCTCAGAACTCAGCTGCTCAGAAGTCTTAGATCAAGGGATCCACTACTCGTGGACGTCTCAACCATCTAGACGCCAAGGAAGCATAGGCTGCCCCTGATGTTGTGTACGGTATGTTTTTGTTAATGGCAATACTGCATCAGTTCTATTTGACTCTGGAGCAACTTGTTCTTACATATCATCCAAGTTTACACGAGAGCATGACCTGCCTATAACCCCACGTGGAAAGCCTATCATCACTAGCTCACCTTTAGGAGACCTAAAATGCACCCACATTTGTAAGGGAGTGAGTCTTACCATTGAGGGTCTTATCTTTAAAGCCAACCTAACCCTGTTACCTTCCACAAACCTAGATGTCATCTTAGGTATGGATTGGTTAACCATTCACCGCGGTACCATATCATGTTCACCTAGATACGTCCAAGTGACCCACCCATTAGGCCAAGTTATTAGGTGTGAGCCTCAGTCCGGAAAGTCCACCTCTATCCTATGTGCCCTTAAAGCGAGTTCAGAATCACAAAAAGAGAAGAAGACAGTTCATGATGTGCCTGTGGTCAGAGACTATCAAGATGTATTCCCTAAAGAATTACCGGGTATGCCACCAGACCATGATGTAGAGTTCATTATTGATCTTTTGCCGGGAACAGGACCCATTGCCAAGAGACCCTATCGCATGTTAGTTGATGAACTGGCCGAGCTTAAGAAATAGCTTGATGAGCTCATCTTGAAGGGGTATATCAGACCCAGTGCTTTACCCTAGGGATCCCCTGTTCTGTTTGTTAAGAAGAAGGATGGCTCAATGAGAATGTGCATTGATTACCGGAACTTGAACGCAGTCACCATCAAGAACAAGTACCCTCTGCCAAGGATCGATGATTTCCTTGATTAGCTACGAGGTGCCAAGTATTTCTCCAAGATCGATCTCAGATCTGGCTATCATTAGATGAAGATTCGAGAGAGTGACATTTTGAAGACAGCTTTTGTGACTAGGTATGGGTAGTTTGAGTTCACCGTGGTATCCTTTGGACTCACGAATGCTCCCGCATACTTCATGAACATGATGAATAAGGTTTTCATGGATGATCTAGATAAGTTTGTGGTAGTATTCATTGATGACATTCTTGTTTATTCACCCACCACTGAAGAACATGAACATCATCTGAGAACTGTGCTTGAGAAATTAGCACAACATCAGCTCTACGCAAAGTTCAGCAAATGCGAATTTTGGCTACAGGAAGTTGCCTTCCTAGGCCATGTACTATTAGCTGAAGGTGTCGTAGTTTACCCGGCCAAGATTGAAGCTGTGAAAGAGTGGGATCAACCCCGTAATGTGACAGAAGTTAGAAGTTTCTTGGGATTGGTCAGATATTATCATCGACTCATCGAGAACTTCTCCAAGATAGCCCATCCAATGACCAACCTGCTAAGAAGACTAAAGAGTTTGAATGGACACCCGAGTGTGAACAAAGCTTCCAGAAATTGAAACAGAAGCTTACCACAACTCCTATGCTAGCATTGCCTAATATCAGCAAAGATTTCATGGTCTATTGTGATGCATCCCGTCAAGGACTTGGTTGTGTATTGATGCAAGGTGGAAGAGTGATTGCATATGCTTCCCGACAGTAGAAAGAACACGAGAACCGTTACCCAACCCATGATCTTGAGTTAGCAGCAGTTGTGCATGCCTTGAAGATCTGGAGACACTACTTGATAGGCAACAAGTGTGATATCTATATGGATCACAAGAGCTTGAAGTACTTTTTCACTCAGGAAGATCTAAATATGAGGCAACACCGATGGCTGAAGTTGATCAAGGACTATGACCTAGAAATTCACTATCATTCGGGAAAAGCTAATGTAGTCGTAGATGCTCTCAGTCGCAAGAGTTACTGTCACACTCTGATCCCTGAATCCGTACCACCTGAGCTCAAGGAAGAGATTGATGATTTCCAACTTGAGATACTACCGCATGACTTGTTGAATGAGCTCCGCATACAGTATGATCTCACAGATCGCATCCGTCAAGCTCAGAAAAGTTGTGAAGAGATCGAATATCTCCGTGGTCTGATGAAACTAGGCTACAAGACCAACCACCAAGAAGATGAATAAGGAACCATCTGGTTCAAGAATAGAATTTGTGTCCCTTCCGATCCAGCATTACGAGAGGAAATTCTGTCTGAAGCCCATGATTCTAAGTACTGTATCCACCCTGGAAATTCAAAGATGTATCAGGACTTGAAGAAACACTTTTGGTGGAAAGGCATGAAGACAGACATTGTGGGACATGTGACACGATGTGACACCTATAATAGAGTTAAGGCTGAACATCAAAGGCCTGCAGGATTGCTAAAGCCTCTTGACATTCCCGAGTGGAAGTGGGAGAGCATATCCATGGATTTCATAGTTGGATTGCCCTGTTCACATAAAGGCAATGATTCCATCTAGGTGATTGTTGATCGTTTGACCAAGATTGCTCACTTTGTACCAGTTAAGACCAAAACTGATGCCAAAAAGTTAGCAGATCTATATGTGGAGCATATTCTCAGACTGCATGGAGCTCCCTCTAGTATTATATCTGATCGTGGTCCTCAGTTTGAGTCCCGATTCTGGGAAGCTCTACACAAGTCCATTGGGACCAAACTTGATTTTAGTACCGCTTACCACCCACAAACAGATGGACAGACAAAACGAGTAAATCAGATCTTAGAAGACATGCTTCGCGCGAGTGTACTGAATTATGGCTCTGATTGGGAGAAATGCCTACCCTATGCAGAGTTCTCCTACAACAACAGCTACCAAGCCAGTATCAAGATGTCGCCATTTGAAGCTCTGTATGGCAGACCTTGTAAGACACCATTGATGTGGTCCAAACTAGGAGAAAGATCGTTCTTTGATTCTGCTAAGATTCGAGATGTCGAAGAAGGAGTTGCCCAAGTAAAGGAGAATTTGAGAATTGCTCAAAGTCGATACAAAAGCTATGCTGACAAAAGAAGAAGAGAACTTGAGTTCAATGTGGGAGATTTTATCTATCTCAAGGTATCCCCGCTACGTGGAACTATCATATTCCATGTGAAAGGAAAGCTTGCCCCTAGATTTGTTGGCCCATACAAAATTTGCAAGAGGATTGGAAAGCTCGCCTATAAACTTGAGCTACCTGAGGAATTGGCGGGTGTGCATCCCGTATTCCATGTCTCACAGCTACGCAAGTGCTTGAGAGTGCTCGATGAAGTAGTGCCAACTAATACACTTGACATTCAAGATATACTTGAGTATAAAGAACATCCTATCAGAATTCTGGGTAGAGATACCAAAGAGACCCAAAGCAAAACTACTCCTATGTGCAAGATCTAATGGAGTAATCACACTGAGAGAGAAGCAACATGGGAGAAAGAGTCTGACCTCCGACTACGATACCCTTACCTCTTCGAAGAGTACATTACGCTTTAATCTCGGGGACGAGATTCTGTTAAGGGGGTAGGACTGTAACAACCCAAAAATCCACACACCAAAAAAATCACAACTACAAAATTTTTGTGTTAGCACTATGTGATGTTGAGTGACTCATGTAGAAGCCAAACCCTAGTTCTGGATTGGACGTGACCCAACTAGGTTAAAATCATAAGCATAGTTTGGTTTTATGCCACATGTGTAATTAAATTCCTAAATAAACAAATCATGCATGCATCCTTAGACCCACTTGTGATTTGGATTCTTTTGCCTTATATGATGTTTAACTAACTTACTTAATATTTATGATAAACCCCAACCAAATTGGCAACAAATAAAAGAGAAAGGAAAGAAGAAGGAGGTAGCAGCTTAGCCCAGCCTGCCTCGATCGGCCCAGCTAACCAGCCGCCTGCCCTCCCACTCGCTCACGCGGCCCATGAAGCCAGCCCAGCATCACCGCCCGCACGCGCACAGCCACTGACAAGCCAGGCCCGCTTGTCAGCTATCACGCGCCGCACACAGCCACATCGCGCCAAGCGCCTGACGACCCAACCCCGCTTGTTAGCACAGTAGCATCTTCTTCCCCTCGCCCACGCATTCTCCCCGCACGACCGGAGGCCGACCAGTGTGGCAGGCATGGGCCCAGGGACACACAAATCGCATGACCTTGTTCCCCCATGCGCCGCGCTTATGCTACCACACGAGAGCCATCGGATGCGCCGCACGTATCACCACCGCCCGTTCGCCGTCCGCCATTGGAGCCCTTGGAGCTCGGCTATAAAAAGCCAACGTCTGTGAGCCCTAACCCTTAGCCTATTCGCCGCCGCCGCTGGTGGTACAGCACCACACAGCGTCAAGCCGAGAGAGAGAGAGGAAGGAGAAGCAAGGTGGAGAAGGAAGCCGCTGCGGGGAGGACCTCGCCGGAGCCAGGAGCACCGCCCCGATCAGCTATAGCAACGTAGCTGCTCAGCACGGCACTGCATTGCCTCATCACGGCCTCGCCTCGCCATCGCACCGCCATCCTATTGCCACGAACCCTGCGGTGAGCCATCTTGCTGAGACCACCTCCCTAGCCAAATGGAACGTGCACCGCCATGATCGAAAACCTTGCTGAAGCTTCGAGCTCCAGCTTAGCCCAACTGGTTAGTTAGGGAGACCGCCATGGCCACGCTTGCCAAGACCCAGGACGCGCCGTGCGTGCTGCCATCAGCCAAACGGAGGACTCCAGCCATGATGAGAGTCCCACTGTGCTCACCTTAGCTGAGGAAGAAGCCCACCAGAGCCCTGCGTTGCCGCACCGCACCTTGTCGGAGAGCCACCGCCTCTGTTTTGCCCCCACCACCGTGGCTGGAGCCACTAGGAGCACTAGGAGCTCCTTCAACACGCCCACCATGGCCGTAGAAGCACCGTGGAGCTCACACGCTCTTCCAACTGGGCTCTCGCTACCACTGTAGCCCTGTTCATGCACGCCATGCTGACGTCATTGAGCCGCTGGACCCACTTGTCATTGAGTGACGTCATGCTGACGTCATGATAACGTCAGCGGGACCCCACCTGTCAGCCCGGAACCGAGATGATGACATCATGATGATGTCATACTGACGTCAGCATGCCACGTGGACCAGTCACAGTGTGACACGTGTCAGCCCAGAATTAATTCAGCCCTTTTTTTCATTTTCAGAAATGATTAAAATGTCAGAAATTCATAACTAATTCATATGAACTCAGAAAAATACAAGACCAGGACCAAAATTCATCTAAAATCGAGCTCTATGCAATGAACCCATGTTTGAGTGCATTTGGTTCTTTTGAATTTTCATTGCTCTTTATGTTATTATATAGACGTCGCTAACGCGACGATAATGCGATCGTTTGCAGACTCGAAGAAAAACTAGACAGACGAGGACCGAGAGTACCGTGAGGAGTACGAAGACGACTTCACTGAAGGTGCCACATCCCACCCAATCTCGTAGCACCTATTACGCATGGCTAATATAGAACTGCTATTGCTTTATTTTTATATTCACACTATGGTAGGACTTGCATGGTAGTATGCCTACTTGATGGCCTTTACCTTGACGCAACCTTACCCCTGCATACCCTGCTATTAGGCTAGATACACGCTTACTGCTATATTTCATTGCTTATACCTCTACTACACTTATACTACATTAAATGCGTGGTGGAAACTGGTGTTATCTGGACTATGGGGAGAGTGCTGTGTGTGTGACTTGGGTGTGTGGAGGGTGAGGGTTGTGTTGACCAAGTTGGAGTATACGATGAGCCTAGGGTAAGTCTTGCCATGGGGTGCTACCTTGGCACCCCTGGAATGGATACCTGTGGTGGGTAAATGATATATGAGGTGGTCCTGGGTGTGAACCTATGATGGGAGGAGCCCGAGATGGAGGTGTTGTGGTGGCACGGTAAATGGAAACCCTGATGAAGATATTCTGGCTTGGTCATCCCTAAGGACTTACTAGTACTCAGATTCATCGGGAAGCCTTACGTACCACTCGCCCTATATGGTGCGGGACGGCCAGACTACTTGGTAGGATATTGCCACTACTGTTAGGTTGATAGCGGACAGTGTAAGGAGGTACGAGGCGCGGAAGATTCCCCCACACCCTTCCGAGACTTCATGGAGACCTTGTGGACCCGGCTCATGACTCACAGTTTCAGCCATCCCAGACTAGACTTGGGGTGTATTAAGGCTGAATGGTAGAGTGGCATTATCCTAGGCTAGCAAGCGGTCGGAATCAGCCCAGTTGACGACGGTCAGTGAAGAAGGCAGATCTTGTGGTTATGTGAAACCTCTACAGAGTGTATGGTTGATCGATCGATACATGTGCCGACTTGTCGGCTATGGACCTTTCCTGTGTTTCGCTTAAACTAGATAGAGAGATGAGTCTTTCTCTTCTTCCCCTGTGAGAGAGTGTCGGTCGTAGCCAGGGGCTACGGGCCATGAGGCAGTGCCGAGAGGGAGTTGGCCTGTCGACTGAGCGATGTTATGGTGATGATATGGAGAAGGTGGTATATCGATCCCAGGATCGAAATCTGGCTCTGGACAGAAATGGGGTGGAATGGGTGTGGGAATGGTGTTAAAACTTGACCAACTGTTATTATACACTTGATATGCTAATACATAGAAAACCCTAGCCTTATAGGTTCCTTTTGATTATATCCAACTTACATCCAATTTACCCAAAGCATAGCTCATAGGGTGGGAGTGGCCAGTACAAATCGTACTGATAAATTTTGACACACAGGTTCTGCCGAGGAGTATAGCTCCGAGGAGTTTGACGGTTGAGGGGTTCGTTTCTACGCTCGAGTTTGGCGATCTTATCTTTAAGCTGTTCTGGATGAATGCTACTTTTGATTCCGCCAATGCGGCGATGTAATAATTTATGTAATTCTGCACTTTATGTACTCTGATATTATCGTTGTATGGATGTGGTATTCGACTAGAATTTGGGTAATATGATCTACAACGGTCATAATACACTTCGACTCTGTGGATTTCCCTTCGCGGAAATCAGGTCGTTTCAGTGGGGCACGGGAAGCACAGTGGTCGTCGGAGATGTGGGCCGCAAGAGCGCAGAAGGGCCGTAAGCAGGCAGTGGACAGTGGTTGCCTGAGGGCGGCTGCCAGATCCCTACCATCGTGGCGCTGGGGAACAAAGATGCACTGTTGTGCACGGGGTGGATGTCGTTGCCTCTGCAGCTGCATCGCTTACCCCACGCCACCGCCACTGAATCTCCGATTCACCACAGCAACAGCTCCTGTAAATCTCGCCCACCTCCTGACTCGATGAATAATGGATGAGGCTAACTCGCTCGAGTGGATAAGGCTACATCGGCCACCGCTTCAACCTGATTTTTTTAATTATTTTTTTGAGAATTTTTTGAGTGACGGTCGTTTTGCAGGCGTGGGCGGCCCACGGTCCGGCTCGGACGGACGCCCACGGACGCCTTATACCCAGAGGTAGCCTAGGCCGATTTTGTCCTGGCTTTTCCGTAAAGCCCGACCCACGAGAAATGGGAGACGGGAAAAATCTTGGTTCTCCCCGACGTCGAGGTTTTTGCTACACCAGACCACGGGATATTTAACTTTTAACCATTATAACGGATGTCACATCTTCACATAGCACTCTTAAAATTGCTCCTACATATTTACCATCGAGAGAGAAGAATTCATAACTTTAAGCCATTTTTGCATACGTGGCAGGACACGTAGGAAAGCCGGCGTGTCTATGGGATGCAAAATGACTTTGTTACCCTTCATCTATTTCTTTTCCGTCCGTCTCATCCTCATCGCTTGGTAAAGATGCATCCCGGCCTACGCGCCTCTCACCTCCGCCTCCTCTTCCCCATCCGATGGCGAACGCGGGCACGAGATCCGCCGCGCGTGGGCTCTGCCGCGGGCGCGGGCTCTACCTCGCGTGCGTCCCCATCCCCAGCGTGCCTCCCCCATGGTCGGCCGCGCGAGGTCCAGCTCCTCCCCTTCCGGTCGCTGCTCCCCCATCCCTTGCGGCGCGCGCGAGGTCCGACTCCTCCCCTTTTGGACGCGCGCGCTCCTAGGTCCGACAAGGTGCCACCATGTTCGTCGTCGGCGGGGGAAGCTGGCTCGCCGGTACCGGCAACAACCGCGCACGAAGAGACGCGCCGCAGCTCGTCTGTGGCCAGGGATGCACGTCCTCCACCGGCGAGGAAGCAGAGGAGCACGGGCACGAGGAGGCACGGGGCCGCCATGTTCGTCGCCGACACCGAGGAGGCCGTGCTCCTACGCGTGCTCCAGGTGCCGCCATGTTCGTCGCCGGCGTCGGGCGCGGCCATGGACCTGCAGGGCGTGGCCCTGGCTGCCTCGCCCCCAACTTCCCCTATGTCCTGTCAGCCGCCGCCATGGACCCCATCATCGGCCATGGCCGGAGCTCGAGCGATGAAGAGATAGAGATAGAAGAAATAGATGAGGGACAAAAATATTATTTCTCGTGGCCGGTCTATGCTGTCAGGTCGAGTTAACGTGCTATGTCAACGAAAATGGCGAGAATGTATAAGATGCTCTCTCAAGATGGTAAATACGATGGTAAATACGTGAAGAGACCGTTATAATGGTAAAAAATTAAATATCCCCGTACCACCACGGGTTTCCACCGCCGCGATGATCTCTTTGCTCCGCCCCGCCCCGCCCTCGCGGCCGCCTCCTCGTCTCCGTCCGCCGTCTACCGGAGGCCCATCCTCGCCGCGCTCCTCTCTCAGCCACCGGCCCCTCCCGGCCCATGCCAGGCACCCGCGCCAGGGGCGCTGGCGCCGCCGAGTCGGGGGTTCCACGGCTCGCCGGTCCCCCTACGGTTCAGATCGACTCCCGCGTCGTGGGCCAGCCCCGGGCCTGGGGAGGGCGTGGGCGTGGATACGGGGGCTGAGTAGGGGCTGGAGATCGCGAGGTTGGGGATCTCGGCGCGGATCGTGGAGAAGCTCGCCGCGCGGGGCATCACCAGGCTCTTCCCCATCCAGGTGCTGCCTCTCGCGTGCGAATTGGCTGATGATGCGGCCTGCCTAGTTTTGATCACTTTGGTCTGATTTTGCATGGAAATGGTACTCTGTCCTATTAAAAGCTACCGAATTGTTAGGATCCTGTTATGTAAATGGAATTACCCGCTTCTGAAACGCTAGTTTTAACTGAGTTCCATGGAATTGTTTCGTGGAACAAAGGAGAATGCATTTCTTAGTTTTGTAACATCTGGGTTGTCTAGTACTATAATAATGATATGATGTAAACTGCGCTTCTGATGCTGTGCTCTGCAACCTCCTGATGCGTTTGCAAATTCGAACAAAAACACGTGTAGTTTTGATTTCAGCAGTGATTTTGGCTAGAACCTGTGAGATTGTAGCATTGCCCGGTACTTATGCTGGAATAGTATAGTATAACAGAGCCCTCTGTCATTCTGCTGTATTCTTCCAATGAACCTACACCAGGTATAACTATAGGCTGCCTATTTAGTAAGGGCCTGTTTGGAACGAAGGAATCCAAAACACAGGAACAGAAAAAAAATGCAGGAATAAAGTATGATGAAAAGTGAAAAACTACGGGATTTCAAAACACAGGAACAGAAAATTTAGGCTGTTTGAAACACAGGAATTTATAACATAGGATGATAGGAATTGTAACATGTTAGGCAAATATGGGTACTTATCAGTGCAAGCTTCAAAGTAGCTGAGATTGGACAGTGACGTGCACAAGCTAGCCCAACGTCTAAGCAGCGTGGTTGTCTCGTACTTCGTGAAGGAAGAGAAAACCTGAGTTCTGATTGGATTTTTGTTTTCCTTTGAAGAAGCCTGCAACAGTGTTCCATAGGAAAGGAACCAGAGAATCCTTTAATCCAAATGCTATTCTCAGGAAACTTTCCTCTATTTTTGTTTCCTCTACTTTTCCTATGAAAATACTCCATTCCAAACAGGCCTTAAACTGCTAAGTCAATATGATGGTTCAATATGTTCTGACCTAAATGTTAATCAACTCGAGCGATCAGAAGTTCAGAACAAGTGCCATGCATCTTCTCATGTTTCCTGCTCCATCTTAACTGAAAAGGTGTTATATATGTAAATATGCTGGGTTCCCAATCTGATTCAGTTCAGGCTATTTTGCTGGCAGAGGGCTGTTCTTGAGCCAGCAATGCAAGGGAAAGACATGATTGGACGTGCTCGAACAGGGACTGGGAAGACCTTGGCTTTTGGTATTCCTATCATGGACAAGATCCTCAGTCACAATGAGAAGAATGGGTTCGTTTCTCTTTCACATTTGGAATTCTTTTCAATTTATTTACCAGGGAGATAGAATATATTGTAATAATTGCATAGTGTGCTGCATGCAGAAACAGTAGGAATCCTTTATCCATAGTCTTGGCACCAACAAGAGAACTTGCTCGGCAGGTTGAGAAGGAATTTAGAGAATCTGCACCCTTGGACACCCTCTGTGTCTATGGAGGTGTTCCAATCAATCAACAAATGAGAGTTCTTAACTATGGTGTTGACATAGTAGTCGGAACTTCAGGTCGTGTTATTGATCTTCTGAGAAGGGGTACTTTAAACCTTTCACAGATCCAGTTTGTGGTTCTAGATGAAGCGGATCAGATGCTGGCTGTGGGTTTCGATGAAGATGTTGAGGTGATCATGGAACAGTTACCACAGAACCGTCAAAGTATGCTGTTCTCTGCAACAATACCTAGTTGGATAAGAAAGATTTCGATCAAGTACTTGAAGGATCCAGTTATAATTGACCTTGTGAGTCACTTCTTTTCTTATTTTCCTGTGAATTTTATCTTACTTTCTCCTAGCTTGTCTCATGACAATCATGCATCCTTTTGTATGCAAGACTATATGAAGTCCTGCATTGAATAGATTTTCCTGGGACTAGAAACATTATTGAAGCATCTGATGAGCATCAAAGCTTTCATTCATAAAAAAAGAATACCAAATCAGCACCTGGACTTTATCTGGATTTCTTCTCAGCACAGCATAGGTACATTCTAAGGGGCATTCCCTGACATTTGCTTCCCTTCTTCCTCAGGTTGGTGATTCAGACCAGATCTGGGAGAACTGCACGAGCAGGGAAGAAAGGCAGTGTGATTTTAAAATACACATATGAGCAGACTAGAGCTGTAAGGGTCATCGAGCAAGATATAGGATGCAGGTTCACAGAGGTAGAGTATTTTAGTGACCATGCATATCGAATCCTGATGAAGTTATTTTTGTAGTTGAGATGAAATGTGGAAAACTCATCCACTTATTTCTTTTTGCCGCTCGCAGCTTCCGAAGATGCCAGTTTCAGATGAGGCTGCAGACATGTTTAATGTCATGAGAGATACTCGCTCTAGATCAGCTGGAAGCAGAAGAACGGGCGGACCTTTTAGCCATGAAGGTTATGGTGGCTTTGGAGACCATCGTTCCAGCGGTTTTGGTGATTTTGACAGATTCAGTGGTTCCTCTGACCGCGGTGGTGGATTCCGTGACTCAGGTTCAAGGTAGGCCTAGTTTCAGTCGTTCTGATAGATTTGGCGACTTTGGAGACGGTGATTTCAGCAGACGTGGTAACACTGACTTTGGGCGTTCCCAGAGCTCTGATGATTCAGGCTCCTCGCGTTATGTCAGAGGTTCTAGTGGTTTCGGCAGTTCAGATTCCGGCAACTTCGGTGGCTTCAAGGATTCCAAGCGATGAATGGGATAGGGTTTTCTTGTACAGCTCTGAACCTTTTCTAACACCTGTTGTTTCTTCCTTGCCTGAGCAAACCAGTAGCACTTCATTGTGCTTTAGGCCCTGATCACGAGTAGTTTTGGTGGTGTAGGGTTGTTTCAGAACTTTTCTTTGAGGCAAGGTTGTTTCAGAACCTGTATCACTCTATGTTGATATGTTCTGATTCTGCTCTCTTAAATAATCCGATGAAAGGATGGCTTTTGGTTTCTGTTCATGTACTGTGCCAGTGTATTGCTTGCAGAGTTGTTCCATGATCTTAACCGTCACAGAACTGGGGTTAGATGTTTGATTTTCCTAACGGCTCGTCTGGATAGGGATAGGGATAGGGATAGGGAATGGGATAGAAAATATTATATCTTAGTCATCCATTCTTTACGTCTCATTTAATCCTGGCCATTCATCTATTTCCCTTTTCCTATCCCACCCCCTGCATCCAAACGCCACCTAAAAGAATGATTTTGTTCTCACATGGAAGTGTTCTGTTTCAGGTTAAATCTTCCCGTGGAGGCCCGATAGTCTACCAACAACCACAAGCGCAGATGGGCTGGCCCAAATCGTCCTGGGCCAGTGCACGGGCTCTCGCTTTCCTGTCAGAAAAGGCTCCCATCCCACGACGGCGACGCACTGGATTGGGTTGGGACAGAACGAGCGACGGCGAGGAGACGGCGATAAGATTTGCCACACCTTGGCCTGTAGCTGGGAGACCGCACGGACGGCGGCGAGGGGCTCCAGCAAGGCGGCGTCCACGAGTCACGACCAACCCAGCAGCAGCGGCAGGTCCGCTGATGCCAGACTCCCCCCAGCTCCACCACCCACCTCCCCCTCCCGCGCCGCCGCCGCCGGCCAGCTCAACACCAGCCGCGTCAGCGGCAGCAAATGCGCAACCCAACCTGGTACATCACTGCAGGCGCACACCATTTCTTCTTCTCGTCTTCTTTTCTGCGGGAAAAAAAAATCGGATCTTTGCTGAGGTTGCTGCTTGCGTTGTTCCGTTGTCCAGGTGAAGCTGAGGATGATCATCAAGGGCGTGCTCGGGCGGTACCAGCGCTGGAACCCCGTGCACCCGACGGCCGGCGCCTTCTGGGGTGTGGGGCTCGGCCTCGGCTGCGGCGTCGGCTGGGGCCCCGGGTTCGGGCCTGAGGTGATTGGGTACGTCGGCGCCGGGTGTGGCGTGGGGTTCAGCGTTGGGTTCACGCTCGCCGGCATCGGGATCGGCCTGCCGCAGCACGGCCTCATCAGGAACCACGACCACGGTGGTAATTAGTTATGCTCTGTTCTTGTAGTTGTGTTCCCTTCAACAAGTAATCATACACTGCGGTTGGTATTGGTGGACTAATTCTTGGATTCAGTGGGAGCTTCAGTTAGTGTAGTACGTACTATTATCCCTACCTGATTATTGTGAGAAACATAATGAAAAATTTGGGTCAAATAGCAAGTACTTGGGTGAAAAAAGGTATTTTTAGTAGTATGGTTGCCATGCTCTGGAGGGGATATCCAGTCAACCATGCTTCACCTGTCCTTGTTAATGTTTTTATACATAGGATCCCCTGCAATCTAGCAGGAAATGTGGTTGGTGCACATGAATTAGCAAGCTGACAGTATGTTATCATTACTAATGCACATTGATTCGCAGGCCTCTGTGCCCAATTCTTTGTTGCTATCCCAACCTTTGTATATATACAAGCATCTGTCACATGAATGACAGATCTGCCTTCTGAACTTCACCTGTAGGTTTTGCAAGTAACGTCCCTGTTGATTCAGCAAGATTTTATGCAGTAACCATCATCAGAGGTTTGGTATGGGATGCCATCAGCTATGTGGGTAATATAGCAGCTATGAGGAAAGAATCTCGACAGAAGCTTCTGAGGTTCCAGGACAACCCTCCGGTATCAGGAGGAGTTGATCTGCCCAAGCTGGGGAAGGGCGTGTCAAGTAGCATCCGCTCCACAGTGGAATGCATCAGGGCCTTCAAAGATCAGCATTGGCCTCCTTAAAAGACTCATGGGCAATCAAAGCTGGTTTTAGGTTATAGGTACCGCCACGGAAACTTAAAAATGACGATATACCACCCCCCTAGTTATTCTAGCTTACGGAAATGTAGAGATAAAAAAAAAACCTTACGGAAATGTAATCTGCATCCTAGATATTTTTTTTTTATGTAGATGCATCTGTAGATATGATGGCTGCTCTTTATTCAAGCACCCTGTAACAGGGATATAGCGTGAAATAAAGTTCCAGTAATATTGTACTCTAAAACCATGTAACCTACATTTGTATTAGTGTAAGTACTCCTTACCATTGAACTATTTATACCGTGGAACTCTGAAAGTGTACTATTGAAGCATGACTCCAATGCACTCTTGGACACTTTAACAGCTTCTGATTGTTTGGAGGCGAGCAAATGATCGAGATAGCTCAAGGATTATCTGAAGAAGGTGGCCGGTTCTGCACTACACGCACAAGTAGCCGTCTGAAGGCATGGTGCTTCAAATGCTGCAAAAGAGTACCACTGTGAGCTATTTGAAAGCAACAGCCATGGCTAGGAGTTTGCTCGGATTGCTCTTGCTTGCAGATGCACTTGTTGTTTTCCTGAACTTTTTTAAGATTCGTGGGCACGTTGCCTTGCTGAAAACACCTAGTTCCTCGGAAATGCTTGTCTGTATGTATGACCAGCCGCTGGTCTCTTCGTCTGGTCTGATTAGCCGCAGCTTTGTGGTTGTGGCGCTCGGCATGCATGCTCGTGCTGGCTGTAATGTGATGCACAGGAGCAGGCTGCGTATGAGTGCGCATACTGACTTTGAGAGGGCTATTGGTTCGTGTACAGAAGCAGGCTGCCGCAGCGAAACCAGCAAGGTGGCCAGCAGATCAGCAGCCTGTTCGTTTTGGCTGAATTGGCTTATAAGCCATGGCTGAAAGTACTATTGGCTAGTTTGGTGTGAAAGAAAAATACTGTTCAAGCCGTGAATTATAAACCAGATACGAGCGAAATAAGCCGAAACGAACATGCTGCAGGTTGGTGCCGCTGCATTGTCTCTGCAGCCTACCTCTCTTCCCTCTGCCTGCAATGCCCCGTGCATTCATGTTGGGGACTGTGGTGTTCCTCCTCCAGGCTTGCTCCTCTCCCTCCGCCTGCAATGCAGGAGCCTCTGCCCGGCCGGCCAGTATGGCCTGATCTTACAGTAGCTTTTGCGCAATGATTTCCTCTTACAGGGGTGTTTTTTAGTTCTTCAGATAGGCAATGATGCCAATGCAGTACATATCTCGATCAGCTTTAGGCCAATAATATAATAAAAGGAAAGAGAGATTGTTTCCTCCAGCAACATCCAACAACAGGGGTGGCGTTACATGTTGCATGCGTGCAGTCGTCTGACCATATCTAGGCTTCAGACATGGATGGTTTATTCTTTTCTTTTTCTTTTCTTTTTTTGCAAAAATCAGTAGTGATATACATATCGGCCTTAGAAGGAATTTCGCTACCTTTTGGCTCGGCTTCCATGGGTTCCGGCTTCGGCTCCCGATCGTACTATCGAGCATTGTTGAACGATGTTCAATACTGTAGAACAAAACATGCAGCTCTGACTCCTACATGCCTAAATGAAATACGGAGAGGAGCCGGTGGAGATGGTTTCTTTGGGCTTCTCCGACTCCTACAGTACTGGTACAGTTGAGGAGCTGGGGGGCCGTTCGGCTGGTCGTTAAGCCGGCTGGTTTCTGCTGATTTAATGGTGTTCTGTGAGAGAGAATAAGCTGAAATAGGCTTACTTGGCTGAAAAGTAGTTCAAGAGCCGCACTAAGCCGGTAGAGTATATGGTTCGGTCTTTTACCGGTCCTTCCAGAGAGAGAGAGAGGGGGGGGGGGGGGGGGGGGGAGGGAGAGGGAGAGAGAGAGAGCTCCATCCATTTCTCATTTTAAGATATTTGTGCAAAGTCTGTGATGAAACAATTACCGTACAAATAAAGTGCTTTTCTCCCACAACTAAAAAGACTAAAGAGGAAACATCGTTTTGGTGCGACAAAAACTTCGCCTCACCTTCCTGCCCTCCCCGTGCGATCCCGCAAGCGCTACGTCGGTCTGCCTGCCGCTCGCCCCTGCGACCGCGATCCCCTGCCGCTCGCCCCGCAATCACCGCAGTCACCGCAATCTCCGACGGTGTGCCTTCCCCTGCACTCACGTGGTGATTTGGCCTTTCTTCCGGATCCCTCAGCCCCGTCACCACCATCACGAATTGCCTGCAACCGCCGCCACCATCCCGCGTCCTCGCACAGGACGTCGCGCGCCACCATCCCTCGCCCTCGCCCTGTAGTCCGCGGAACAGATCGACGATCATCGCCATCTCTACCGGTCCGCCGAGAAGGAGAACGACCCACACCTGCCGCCGCCGAGGGAGAGACGACGAGGATCTCATCCTCGCCTAGCGCACGCCCTCCTCTTCACGGCCGCTGGCGAGAGGCCATCGCAACCCGCCGCCGAGGGAGAGACGAGGTACGTGTACCTGTCTCCTCTCCCATCCGCCCTGTGATTTTCGAGTGCTTTTGCGTTGCTCTGTTCCTCAGCCATTGCTTGGCTTGCTTGATCTGGGCGTGTTGAGGAATTTCAGCGGTGAGATTAGTCCATGCTGTGTGGCTTAGGGACATGTATACTGTGCGTTTGTTGGTCGTGGATATTAACAGTCACCCACGTGATGTTGAAATTTCTAGGACTAGATGTGTGAATGGTTGATTTTTTTTGCTAGATTTGATTGATGCGTATATTGTTGAGTCTGTTCTCCACCTCAATGGACGGCGCCCTTCTGTTTTTTACCGTGCGAATTGAAGTACTTCATGTGAAAATTACTGTTGTTTTTTTGCTATGCGAATCGAAGTACTTTTATGTGAAATTTCTACGCTCGGGATCTCTAGAATCAACTTCGTCTCAAAGCAGAGCCTAAAGTGTTTAGAAACATGTCAGCAGAATCATCACCAGCACGACAAGGTTAGCTGATCTGAAAATTGCTTACCGTGTGGATATGTTAATGAAGCAGAAGAGAGCCTTTGTCGACTTTTCAACGTCTATTATACTATCTACTATTAATTAGAATGTTTTTTAGATAATGTGATTTATTTATCTATTTAATTTCAGTTAGACTTCTCTGAACCTTGCTTCAATAATTGAGTATAAGCATGATTTTGTTTTTGAATAATACAGAAAGAATGCAGTGAAGCCAATAGACCTCTCCAGAAGTATTCTTATCTAATGAATCATGAAATATATTTATATGTGATACCATGCCATGTTTAATCATTTTATCATGTTAGCAACATAGAAAATAAAAATATTTTTCATATTATATATGGTACTCTGTGATGTCAGTATCTACTATTTCGTTTGGAATGGACTTTCTGTAGTTGCCTCAAATTCCATATGTTTGACATCTATGTGCAGAATTTTGACATTTTTTTCATTGAACAATTGACCTCTCAGGAATATACAAGGCCTTGGAGTTGAGGGATGGAGGACCTGATTATCTTGGCAAGGGTGTTCTTAAGGTTAGTTAACCAGCCAATTTTTTCATTTCAGTCTGAGGGTATTATATTAGCTTTATTTGCCATGCACTCGCATGAACCATTGCTGTTCATGCATCCAGTGGTCATGGTTAACTTTATATAATTGAAACCAACATGTGTATCCTCCAGCATTTACTTGCGATAAAATTGATTTTTGAAAGTTATTTGAAGGCTTGCCTCTTAACTTCAGTTGAGTAAGTGTTACTACTACATAGCTTTTGGCTTAAAATTTAATCCATAGTTATCCTGTGTCGGTGATTGCAACCATTCTATTTTTGATGGGTTGTTTTCTCTTTTCACGGTGGACTAATAAGTCGTATTGTCTTTTGCTGCTAGGCCGTGAACAATGTTGTCTTTAGTTTTAACAGGCTAACACATATGGATCTGGTACATGGGATTTTTATTGTTACCTTTGCATGTCGTCTTTCGTGATGCCATATTCTGCTCAATTCGCTTGTTGCTCATCTTCAGTCTTCAGTTGGGGTAATATTCTTTCCCTTATGATACAGACCTGTGCTTCGATTCTGTAGACATTTCTGAGAATTGCATGACTGCATAACCTTAATAGGGAGTTTCATTTTTTCAGAGAAGCCTGGAACTTGCTCTGAACCTGTAGTTCAGGATGAATTACATTATTTCACCATTGCCCTTGACCACTACTTCAAGTATAACGTTACAGTTAGTACCTGGGTCTTTGACAGATTAGTCAAATAGCTATACCATAACCATTGCGTCTTGGTTAGCCTAAATCACCTTCGCTCTACCAACATGGTTTTGAGAAAGTAGTGCCTACAACCATAATACCATCATGGAACTTTGTCATTTCTCTGTCGTAAATTTGGATTGAATGGGTTGCGGGAAATGTTGTCAAGTGGAGGAATACATGTTTCCAATGGTAAAGAATATGCACTGAGCGGTGGCATTGATACTATCAAACATGCTTTTGGGGGATCACCACAAGTTATTTGCAAGAGGGGTTCAATCGAAGAACTTTGGTTATGCTTCAACAAAGAATAGAAGGCGAGTTCCTCACTTTTTTTTCCCTTGAACACCTCCCACCAATTTGTTGCTATGAAATATTACTGCATGTGTAGAACCTATGACCATTGTGTAGACAGATTACCACCAAAGCAGATATGTAAATATTGTTCCTACAGGACCAAAATTTCATTTGCTTAAATTTGTTTGTTTCTGAAAAATTCATGTCCTATGTGTCTCATTAGCAATGCAACACCAAGAGATGGTCACAAAGTTATCTCTGCACCACAAAATGCATGTGGGAATGGCCTTTATCTATTTTTTGAACAATCCGATGTGACAGTCACAAATCATCTAGCCACATAGACATGAACACAAATGCTATAATTTAGTTCTCGGTATCTGGACTTTATTTCCTCATAGTCCAGTAGACTTTTTTCTATGTTCATTAAATTTGTCTAAAGTAACTCAATTATATTATGAATATTGCCTGGTGGTAGGTTTGCAGAAACTTTAGGAAAAAGAACACAGATATTTGCCTGGCTATAGTCACAGTAGGTCATGAGTTGTTTTTATCTGATGCAGTGGTGCCTATCACTTTGCAGGTTCTCACTGTTCTTGTGGCTGGTTCTGGTTGCTGGAACAACAAAATTCATCGATGCCAGACCTGAATGGTACACCTTTCTATCTCATTTTTTGTAATTATCTGTGCCTGTGCTACCTGCTGAATCCATAATACCTACAAGTATCGTGAACATCTCTGCTTCTTAAGTGTGTGTGGGAGGATGAAACATGTCAGTACTTCGTATAGCAGTGAAATGACATGATATCTTTGCTACTTTTGGATCCTCTTAATTTCTTAATTGTTGAGAGGTGGAAACGTGTCAGTGCCAAACTCTGAACCGTATTCAATCATTTGCAAATACCGAACATGCAATTAGTCCTTACTCTTGTTAGTCAAAGAGGTGAATACTTAAGTTAGTATTCCCTGTAATCAGTAGAACATGGAAGTCCAGGGAAAACACATTGAATGTTAACACAAATCCAAGTTGAAAGCCAACTAAATATAAACAGAGAGCAGTTAAAGTAGGATGGAGCACTTGGTTAAGTTAGAACTTAGCTTTAGCTCTCTTATTTTAAGTTGTATCTCTGGTTGTATAATCATTCATGAGCATCTCTCCTGTGTATTCTTGAAAAAAGGCATGCATCACTGAATTGTAATAGACATGCTGTAAGTGGGAGCACTTGTGAAAAGAAGTATCATAAAAAAGCCATGCATTATCGGATCGCATAACAAATCCTATAAGTGAGAACATTTGTGAAAAGAAGTATTGTGAATTACACACTTAAAACTTGTTGGCATCTGTACAGTGAATTTTGTTAGGCTCAATTCAGCTACAGTTGTATTGGTTTTTGGTCTTACTGAGACTTTATTGGTAGAGCACTGCTGCGTTTTGGTTTCATCTGCATATGCTTGGTTTTTATGTGGACTACTTAGTTGATTTTATTGTTTCTTTGACTTGCCTGCTACAATACTTACCTATTTATTTTTTTTCTTATATATCTTTTACTTAATAATCCTCATGCTGATTTTCCCTACCTTTTCTCTATTTTTTATTTTCTAATTATGATTTGGGCTTAATTTCTTGATTCCTCAATATAATTGTAGCATAGGCCGAGACTGTGTTTTAACTAAGAAATGTGCAGCGACCGGTCCCTGTCACAAAGTCTATTGCAGTTGGTCGCTGAACGCAGAAGGGTTAAATGACGTAACGTGCATTTGTGCTGTCTTCGTCCAAATGTTGAGATTCACTAGGATTCTGAAGAGCAAAATGTTACTGTTCCTGGTTGATGGATGACATTTCTCAATTTGCGCATTGTAAGTCATAACTCATGTATGAACTATTGACTATCAAGTAAAGTGTGTCGCCTTGTGGGTCTGAGCAAATTATTACCGTGCTCTCTGAATGGATTACATTTCTGAGTTCGCGTTTGTTTACACCCATGTATTGACAGGACTATATGTGTTAGAACTTGAGATGATGCTTTAATTAGAAGTTTTGGGTTTTGGCTCTAAGTGTTTAATGCAAATGTAATAGACAACTACGGATCAGTTCAAGGCATGGTGACAATTGTCACCACAAGTAAATCTTGTGCAAGTTGTATAGTGTTTTTGACGAGCATAGATTTAGCATGGCTAGGGTCTTGGTTTTGTGTTTGTATCTACGGTGACTTACTCTTAAGATGTTGTGACCTTTTGATCAAATATTTTAAATGATATGTTTTTAGAATAATTTTCATTTTGTTAAATTATATGTCATGAGATTCTATGTATACCCGTAGCAACGCATGGGCACTTAACTAGGTAAAATATTGGGGACTTTTTGCCGATATAAAACATTATTTTAGCCGTATCACGGAAAGGTCTATATAGTAGAGTTTGTGAGCCTGCGGTGCCGTGCTCTTAGTGACTGTTAATTTCACAAACTTTGCTTTTTGGATTAAATGTCAGTTTAATGTTTTACAATATTGTTACCTTATTGTGCGATCTATATGTTTTTAGTATAAAAGTTTTGTTGTCCCATAGCAACGCACGGGCACAGTACCTAGTCTACTATATTAAGGATCTGTATGCTTATGATGCCACAAATACTCCCTCTAGTAAAAAAATATGACATTTTTTTTACCTTTTATATGGTCTTTAAGATGAGGCTTTGACAATAAACTTTCTATTAAAATATAGTTATAATGTCTAATTGATGTATCCCATTACAAATGTGTACATTCAATACAAAACTATACACATTAGTTTTACATGTCAAGCTCAATATTTGAAATCTATCAATGGTTAGATTTCAAAAGTTTGACAAGAACTTATTCAGTGTTATACATATATATATATAATTGTTTCCTCTAGGAAAAACTGTCAGACTTTAGCATGCAAGATGACACCTTTGCAGATGGCACCAAAGGTACTTTTTCTAGGGAAGGCAGTAGGAGAGCTTTGCTAATCAACAAAAGAGGAGATGTTTTATAAAAAGAAAAGGATACTACCAAAAGCACATATATAGGTTGAGAACGAACATTTTGATAATAAATGATATGTACAGTATTGATTTATCATATTTTAGTATTGCAATGTTTTACCATTATCACCCTGTTCGCTTGTTGGTTTCAGCCAGCTCAAACCAGCCAGCCAACAGTGTTTTCTTCTCACAACAAACCAGTACCAGCCAGCCCAAACCAGCCCACAAACCAACCAGCGAACAGGCCGTATATTGCAGCGAGGCGGTCTGAGCTGTATTTTAAAGATCAGTACCAATAACAACACATTTTTATTAAATGGATAAGATGGATACTGCTAATAATAAGCTGTCAATCAAACGTCAATCGTGCTGCCTTACGGCGCTACACCGGCCACCTGGTCTGCATTCCCAATATCTCCTTCTGCAAAAAAAGGAGGGCCGGCATGATTCAGTAGCTAAAAAAACAGAGAACTCCCTCCATTTCTCATCTCAAGATTTAAACTTTGTAACCAACGACTAATCTAGCGATATTGTGCAAAGTCTGATAAAAAAAAAGATCGATACAATTAAATCTGTACAAAATACGTTGATCCTATATTAAAGACCCTCACGGGTAAAATACAATTATAATGCAGGACGTTTTATTCTTTATTGTCTTCAAAGGTTTGATTTTGACCATAAATCTTCTATTAAGGTATTTAGTTAAAATGTCTAACAAACTAATTGTATGTGACTATTGTAAATGTGTCATTCAATACAAATTTAGACATATGTGAATTTTGTATCAAATGATAAGATGTTTTGAAAGCTATTGATGGTCAAACTTTAAAAAGTGTGACTAGAAGTTAGGTACCGTTTAGTTGGCAAAATTTTTGGCGAAATACACTGTAGCACTTTCGTTGTTATTTGGCAATTAGTGTCCAATCATAGTCTAATTAGGCTAAAAAGATTCGTCTCGTGAATTTTGTCTAAACTGTGTAATTAGTTTTATTTTTTATTTATATTTAATGCTTCATGCATGCGTCCAAAGATTCGATGTGATGGGGAATCTTGAAAAATTTGGCATTTTGGAGTCCAACTAAACAGGGCCTTAACTACTCTCTCCGTATCAAATGATAAGATGTTTTGACTTTTCTAGATACATTGCTTTTGCTCTATATATCTAGACATAGTGTATATATAAGTGCATAACAAAAACTCTGTATCTAGAAAAGCTAAAACGTCTTAATTTCTAATGGAGGGAGTATTAGTCAATGTGTCTTATATTTGTGGCCAGAGGAAGAGGGGAAAAGTAACTGTCAAATTTTAGCATTATGTTAAGATCATCACAACAAGTGACCCTATGTGTCAATAGTAGTCTGAACATTTAGGACATATACAAGAACTATAACATGCTCTGTGTTTGTGAACTCTTTCGGTTGTGTGGTATTTGACCCCGTGTCTTTGATGACGGTCGGTAAAAAAACATACAACTTCAATAGCTGTTTTCCAAGCACTCATATTCAAACGTACATCTCTAGATATATCCCAGGCTTTCAAAATATCTTTTTATTGCCTCTAAAAAATCATGTATCTAAAAAAACAAAATGTCTTATAATTTAGAATAGAGCTAGGAGTATAATATTATAAGCCTGAATTATTGGAAGAAGAACTTGTGTATATGAACGAAATAAGTGGACGGGGCGGGCGGGCGGCAGAGACCTGAACCTGCATGCATGCAACAAAAAGTGAACAGTGCCAGGCGGCGGCGGGCAGTGTGGTGCTGTGGTGGTGGCAGCGTGAACTAAGCCCATGCTCCATCATCCATATCCGCCTCGTGCTGCTGCAGATCATCGTCAGGCGGCCATCATGCATGCGTGCGTGCAGAGCCGGCCGGGCGGCGGCGGCCAGGAACGTGGATCCGGCCGGCCCCCCATGGCCATGCGTGCAGTTCGGCTCACACATGCAGTCACGCGAGCGCGAGCAGGGCACCGCGCACCGGCGGGCCGGCCAGCAGCGTGGCAGGCGGTGGCAGAACAGAAGACGGCGAGCGGAGGACGACAAGCGCAAGCCGCCGCGGCGTACGTAGCTAGCTAGGCGCCGGCCGGCCCGAGATCACCCACTCCGCGTGGACGCAGTAATTGGCATGCATGCAGCAGCGGTTCTGCGTTTGCTTTGCCTGCCTTCTTGTTGGGTAGCGGCCACCCCGAATCTTCTCCGTCCCAGCTCAACCGCGCCGGCTGGCCGGCCGGCAGGTCATCTATCTCTCACCTGTGTCACGGTCACACCGTACCACCGTCGTCGTCCACGTACACAGCCCTCGTGCATGCAAGTGCGTACACACGTGCTGACGTATGTATGTACTCGAGATTCTCTGTCGTTGTTCCATATGATATGGTAGCTTGGTATTGGTATGTATCGGATTGGATCGGATCGGATCGGAGGGTGTCATTTTGAATTCAAATCATATAGAGAGAAAAAACTAGAATTTGTAAAACAGTTTTCCATTTGTGATCCCCCATATGCAGCTGGTTGTTTTCATGGCGTCAACAAAGTTTATTTGATACTTTGTTATTACACTATATATGTAAGGTACTCCATCCGTCCTATAAAAAGAGTCGTTATGAGACTCGTGCGGGTCAAACTTTTTTAAGTTTGATTAGATCTGTAGAAAATATTAGCAGCATTTGTATCCCAAATAAGCTTATTATAAAAAATATTTAAAGATCTATCTAATCATACTAATTCTGTACCAGAAATATTAATATTTTGTTATATATATTTAGTCAAAGTTAAAGATAGTTGATTTCTTGGGAAGCGAAAATGACTCTTTTTATGGGACGGAGAGAGTAGCAGTTCATAAGCTTTAAAGATTAAAAAAAACTCTCCAATGCAGAGGGTTTAATGCAAACTCAACCATTCCAACATGTAGGTCTTTTAGTTTTTTTCTAAGTCAAACCTCCTTAACTTTGGCTAAGTCTATACAAAAATATATTAGCAAATAAATGCATAGATGATATATTTCGTGATGGATTATTGTATGATGATGAAAATATAATTGAATGTTTGAGATATTGGTGTATTTTTCTATAAACTTGATCAAAGCTAACTTTGACTTAGCACAATACTGAATCGACCAATATTAGTGAACAGAGAGAGGATAAGCTAGTGGTTTGACAGGTACATTTCGGTAACTCACTTGTCATGGGCCTCGTTTGTTTCCGCTTATAATCCGATCCTCGGTGGAAAAAAGTGAGCCGCAAAATGCTTTGATTATTTCTGATTATTTTGACCGCCGCTTCAGAACTTTGAACTACCACAATCGAGAATTGAAAAAATCCCTACTGTATGACGATTTTAATCGAATCGATTATAAACATGGTCCCAAACAGGGCCATGATCGAGCTCAAAGAGGGGGCACATCTCACCACCAAAGATAATGAAAGTTGCTCTTGTGGCTATAATAATGCTAGGTTTTGGGAGGCGGATCGATCGCCACATGAACAAATAGCTGTGTTCCTCTTGTGGCTAGATAACAAGCAGTAGCAGTGTGTATGTGGGGACTAAAGAGCAAGATATATAGTGTGTAAGTGGGGTGAGACTTTGAGAGATGTAACGTTGGGATAATTAGATCTTGAATGTTTTGTAAGCGAACTCTATAGGGAGTAATAAGGAATATAAACCATCATGATTCATGCTTTTATTTGTGATGGTGAAAATATTTTGGAGACGATGAAACAAGAAAAAACTTGGAACATTAGTTGCAAGACGCATCTGTTTAGAATTTAAGGGGCGGCCAACATTTTGTTATGATCTGCCATAATTAGTGTTGAATCCATCTTAGAGAAAACCATAAAATTTCATAGAAAGATCTTCCATTTGACATCCCATGCATGGTTATTTTCGTAGCCCCCTTCCCCCAACCAAAAAAAGCTTGATATTTTGCTTTTATACATGCATTGCAACTAGCTAACTAATGTTGAAGCCCTTTAATTTGTAGTGGTTATAGTTTTGAAGGTTCACGAAAACCTTTCCACGGCTTTTATTGTGAAGAGCTATCATGCATATTGGCAGGTGAAAGTTGATAAACCACCTATCATTCTGCAAGTGTATGCGGGCTATGTGGGATTAGTGCATCAGTATCTATCATATTGCTGTGGTATAATGTACATATATTACGTAGAAACCGTGCATGTACGTTGAGACTAATTCCTACTCCTACGTGCCAAGTACAAAATGTTAAGGAGAACGACAAGATGAGATTCTTATCAAGCGGTTCACCTACTATACCATTTTTAAAATAAAGGAGCTAGGAAAAGGGCTGAGATATGCATGCAGCAGGGCTTCATCTTTTACCGTGATAGTAGCTAGCAACAATTGATTTTACCGTACCATTGGTCTCCAAAAGAGAGAACGAATGGGTTGCTACAAAGTTCATGCATGGTTTGTCATAACTCCTGACCTTTCCCTTGGTATATAGGGTTTAGATTTCCTTACCGGAGGATGATTAGGGTTCAGGGCTCTGGGGACACTGTTATGCTCATGCATGATAGTACATCTGACCATACATGCATTACTGGCAGTAAAAAAGACAGGGGTGTTGAAACAGAGGCTTGACCCACTCAAGTTTGGTCCACACTCCACACCCCCATACACATGCACACAGGGGGAATCCTACTTGTTGCCAAAGCCAAGCACTGCGAGACAAAGCCCAGTCCAGGAAGGACAGCACTTCTTTGCGAGACAAAGCCGTGCTCGGGAGGGAGAGAGGTTGCACGCAAGCGTCCATACAAAAAGCTCGAGGCGTTCTTGGTAGGTGCACATATAATATCTGGACACAACTTTTCAAAAAAAAAAAAAATCTGCACACACACTCGCATTCAACTTAATTCCGTGGTGTACATGCATGTTGTTGCATTTGTGTTGGAGATAGATAGATGCTGCATTAGGGCCTTACGCAGATGTGTACAAGCACAAAGATTTTACACCCCGGCCCCACCGTATGTATGGGTCACGCACGCAGGGCAGAGGCAGCAGGACGAAGAGGAGAAAAAGGCCCCTGCCCTGGTGAGTGGTGACAGTAGTGCAGTGTGTCATGCATGTCGCCGGCCGGCCCGGCTACTAGTGCTCCGGCGGTCCGGCGGCCTCCTATAGGGTTCCCGCGCGCAGGTATATATGTTTGTCTGCGCTTGCCTGCATTGCATGCGTATCATCATATGCATGTGTGCGTATGAATGAAGGGGGTGGACAATCATATCTATAGATAGATCATAGCTAGCTCGATCTAGGGTTTGCTTGGTTGGTGTGCATGAGCGGTGACGGTGAGGATGAGCCAGCCACTGCAGTGTGTGGCCATGCTGCAAGTGTACATGTGTGGGTGGGTGGGTTATGTGGGATCATATTTTAGTGTGCATGCATGTTGGGGGACCTCACCTCCACCCTGGGGCCGGGAGCTATATATATGGAGCTTCTTGCCAAACAACACCATCATTCAACAGCCTCACTTCATCTTGCTCTAGATAGCTAGTGGCCATTTTTCATTCTTCTCTCCCTCGCCGTGTGTAGTTCGTTCTAGTTCAGATGTGTGTGTGTGTGCGCCATGAGCTTGCGAGGGGAGAGGAAACAAAGAATATATGAGATGTTGAGAAGTAGCTAGCTAGCATTATGCAGGGTAACTAATGAATCTGAAGATCTTGCATGCGTGAAGAAGAATACAGTGCGAAGGCATCTTGGTAAGTGCTTTGCGCGTTCATGGCATATTGGAAGCAATACAAGCAATGGCGGCAGGAGGAAGAGGTGAAAGCTAGGGAGTATGCCTGGCTCCCTGTATGCCACTCGCACGGCTATCCCACCCGGCGGTGGCCGCTGCGGCTGGCGTGCGAGGTGCCAAGCATGGCCCTCATACATCTCTCTCTCTCTCTCTCTCTCTCTCTCTCTCTCTCTCTCTCTCTCTCTTATTTGATCGATCCGTCTACCATTTCTCATTGTTCACATTACTTAGTCGCCGATTCGTGCACTCGCACGGACCAGCTAGATGCGATCGACGACATGTTTCAGTTATTTACAGCCCTAAGATTCAAACTCAAACTAACTACTCCATTTTATTATATTTTATTCATCACATACAGAATTGATTGTATTCCTTTCAATAAGATTAAGTACAAAGTTGAGTATATATTTGGATCCCTGTTATAGCTAGGCTTTCATTCAGTCGGATGCAATGTAGTGTGCATGCCCCCAAAATGGTATATATAGGACATATCTGAGCTTCTCATAATATGTATATAATCCATGTCTGTTGCATGCCTTGCCTCTAGTTTAATATTTTTAACATATAATCTTAAATTTTGTGAATTAGAAAACATTGTCATTGAGGATGTTATTATGTCGATATGATATTATATAAATATATAAACGCAACTATTTGAATTTAATATATATTGATCATATACATAATTAACCTTTGATGTTTACTACTGCAGTACAACTCATGTACAATTTACTCTCTCTCTATATATAAGGAAGCTGACCTATATGACTGCCTACATAGTACATACAGTCTTGTGTTTGTCTAGACTCGGCACAATGGTACATAATAATGTGCATTCAGTGAGAATAATAAGCATACTACTCAGGTCATTTGAGGCCTTCTACGGGCCCTCATACATACTATTTCCCATTGTTCACATTGTCCCCGTTCGCTTCGCTAAAAAAACAAGTCGAAACACTGTTTCGGCTGATTTGTTGTGAGAGAAAAATACTATTCCGACCGAAAAAACAAGCTGAAAAAGTACGGATTATTCGCCGATCCGCGTGCACTCAGCACAGACTAGATCTGATCTGACTAAATGCATGTTTTAATTATTTATTACAGCCCTAATAAGATTCAAACTCAAACTAACCCCTCCATCTTTATATTTCATTATCGTCATAGAATTAATTACATTAATTCCGATCCTTAATTCAATCAGAATATATAATTACAAACTTGAGTATATGTACATTTGGATCCCTTTTAGGGCATGTTTGGCAGGGCTCTGGCTCCTCTGAAAATGGCTCTGGCTCCTCTGGAGGAGCAGCTCCTCTGGAGGAGCTGAAGCCGTTCTGGAAAACGTTTGGCAAAACGGCTCCTTCGCACTAGACGACGTGAACTCACAGCAAGGAGCCGTGCGAAGCTCGTTTTTTAGGCTTCTCCTGCGCAGGCAAAAAATGGCTCCGGCTCTTGACTGGCTCCCCATGCGGAGCCCTTTCCAAAACAGGCGTTTAGCACAGCTCCTGCAGAAGCCAGAGCTGAAGCCCCTGTAGGAGTCCTGCCAAAGAGGCTCTTAATTAGGCTTTCTATCGTAGATTCGTAGGTGCCCAAAAATGGTAGGACCTATCTGAGCTTCTCATATGAGTCATAAACTCATAAATATGTACTATAATCCTAATCCATGCCTGTTGCCTGCCTGCCTCTAGAGCTAGCTTAATACTTTTTGACATCTATTTTTTGTGAATTAAAAAACCTCGTCGCTGAGGGTGTTATGTCGACATGATTATATTTTATCAAAGTATAGATATTTGTGTTATATATACAACATTATTTGAATTTGATATATATTGATTTGTGGTATGTATATACAACATTATTATCCAGTGCATTTTTTCCTTGTACAAATTTCCTCATTCATGTCTAGGTTTTTCTTCATTTTCCTATACAAGTCTCAACATATATGTAGTATTACTGTAGGAAGCTGACCTATATGATTGCCTACAGTCGTCGTGGTTGGCTAGAGTCGGCATACTGGAGTATAAAAATGCTCATTCATTGAGAACAGGCATACTCAAGTCATGAGAGGAAAGCGAAAAAGGAAGATGACACAAACATGGGCCTGGGCTCGTGAACATGGTGATCAATTTCTTCTCTGTACAAAGCCCGATTAGCTAGTAACCTGCAGCTCTGCCCATGGCCCAATACATGCAACAAACCGGCCCAAATGATATATACACTTCCGCTTACCCTAGTATCCTATCCCCGAACCCCAACCTTATTTTCCTCGGCGAATCAGCGACGATGGAGTCCGCGGCGAGAGCGGCCCTTAACGAAGTCCGTGCGCTTGTGGCGCGCCGCCGCCACGGCGGGGACCTTCCCCTTCGCCGCGGACCTGTCGAAGGGGTCCTAGCCCTCACTTGACGAGCGTCCCGTCGCCCCGGGGCACGCAGACATTTGGCAGCGTCCCGTCGCTGACCGTGCCGCCGCCGACGAGTTCCGCGATCCGTCGGCGAAGACGAGGCTGTACATTGTGCATCTAGTGCCCACGGGGACGACGGGTCTCAAACGCGCCGACGTTGATCGCTCGAAGGCCGCCGAGCTGCACCACAGCATACTGTCTTATGTTGTCGGCGAGGAGGAAGCCACGAGATGCATGGTGAGAAGCTTCGCATACCTCCATGCGTTCTCGGCGATGCTCACCGACTCCCAGGCCCGCACTATTTCGGATCTGCCAGGAGTTTTAGGTGCTCGTCCTAATACTGAACAGCATCGGTGATCCTACCATGGAAGATGAAGAAGATTTTACTGAACAAGATGAAGATGATTTTACTGAACATCCTACGGTGGATGATGAAGATGACTTTACTGAAAACAGCATCGATGATCCTACGATGGAAATGGAAGATGAAGATGAAGAAATCGTGGACCTACGAGAGAGCTAGATTTTTCGGCGATGCTGAACACGAGCTCAGTACACCTACGACGGGAGCTGATGAAGCAATAATCATGGAGGAGCGCATGTTGTAGGCCGCGAAGCAAGATGAGGATGATGATCGTGGGGCCGCTTAAATTAAATGTACACAGGTGTAAAGGTTAGTGCATGCCAAAAGTTGGAGCGTAAACAAGTCGAGAATGAGTAATAAAGTGTACTCTTTTGAAGGTGCCTACTGTTGTAGCTACCTCATTCCCCCTTTCCATTCCACGGAATATCTACAATTTGTATGATATTTGATAGTCATCAGTTGGCAGGTTGCTTCTTATACATTATATTATTCCGATCTATGTCTTAGAATTATTATAATATTGTAGGCGCAAAACTTGCTTGCCACTACTAGTTCTTCTTGCGACAGATGCATGCAATCTTAAATATTGACACATGCTTACACTCTAATTAATTTCGTGGTTGTAGTACGTATAAATGTGGTGTATATATACTTAGATGTGATCTGTTTTCAGATTTAGAGCGATGTGGTCTACTTTGCTTCACTTGTGGGATTGAGCACACTTAACCACGTTGTATCAAAATTGTGAAAACAAAATCTATATAGACTTCTTGACGATTCTGTGATATAATTTTGTACTTAGTGATGAAAAACTATCCAATTAACACTACCAAAATGGTGGAATTCCCGTAGTGTTTTTAAGTAATAAAACACTGCCACTAGTCATAGCACAAGGGAATCTCACTATGAGACATTTAGTAGGGAAAATTTATACCAAAATTTGAAGGCCAAAACACTAGGAGAAGCCCACATCACTAGGAGAAATCTAAAATTCTTGTTGCCACCACTACAGGAATCTTAACTGTGGCGGGCAAAAAGGGTTAACTGAGATGGTTTTTGCAACCGCCTCGGACGAAAGGTCACGGTTAATCGTGGCCTTAACCGAGGCGGTTGCCCTAACCGCCTCGGTTAATGTATTAACCGTGGCGGGCTCCTTACAAACGCCCGCCTCTGTTAATGAATAAATAAAACAAAAAAACCTAGAGCCCACTGGTGAGCCCATTTCCGAGCCCACCGACGAGCCCGTTTCCAGCCCTACCGTCGGCCACCGCAGCGCCGCCGCCCCTGCGCGCTCCCCGACGCTGGATCTAGAGCCACGCCGCCGGATCCACCGCCAGTGAACTCCTCCCCACCGGATCCGCTGCCGGAGCACACCTTCCCGCCGGATCCACCACCGGAGCGCACCTCCTCGCTGGATCCGTCGCCTGAGCGCTTCTTTGAGGCCGGATCTGCCGCCGGAGGGCTCCTTCCCGCCGGATCCACGCCGTGGTGGAGCCATGGAGGGAGGGGAGGAGGGGTGCGGCACCCCTAGCCGGACATCGGTGGTGGCCTCCTCTCCGGTGCCGTGCGACGAGGGAGGGAGGGAGGGAGGAGGGGAGCCGCGCGCGCTGGCCCGCTGCGCCGCTGCGTGGGGGAGGGAGAGGGTGCACTCGCCGCCGTGCTCGGGAGGGAGAGTGCGAGGGAGAGAGAGAGAGAGTGGAGGGTGCCGCCGTGCTCAGGAGGGAGAGTGGAGGGGGAGGGAGAGAGTGGAGGGCGCCCCCGTGCTCCGGAGGGAGGGGCGCGCCGCTGGGCTGCGGGGAGGGAGGGGCGTGACTGCCGGGAGGGGGAGACAGTGCAACCATAAAAACTTAAGTACTCGTTATATATGTGGCCAAGGTAATGGGCTAGCTGGGGTGCGGGCCTTTTTTCGAGGCAGGCCTATTAACCGAGACGGTTGTGTTAAAAAAATTGCCTCGGCTAATAGGCATTAACTGAGGCGTTTTTTAAGGCGTCTGCCTCGGTTAATCCATTAACCAAGGTGTTTGCGTTGGGGCAACCGCCTCGGTTAATAGGCATTAACCGAGGCAGTTTTTTTACGTTGCCCGCCTCGGTTAATAATTAACCGAAGCGGTTGCTGGTCCGGCTGTCCTGCCTCGAATAACTGAGGCGGGCAACCAGGCCGTCCGCCTCAGAGCCCCAAAGTGAAACGCTGTGGAAAAGATTTTCTGTAGTAGTGTGTGTAACTTGTAGCTCCATCGCATCTGTCATTGCAATTGTTATTTTGGAGCCTACTCCAAATCACTCTTATTCGAGTGTAGGGATAGTAGTCGGACTTGATGGTGTGGGTACCCGTGGGTTTAGTTCCCGATGGGTGATGGTACGGCAAAAATGGTCTGGCAAAAATATATTCTATAGTAGTGATGGGTGATGTTGCGAGCATGGGTGATAAAATTCTCCCATGGGTCACCTCCGGTCAAATACCCAAAATAATGCAAGTAGACAACTTCAGCTGCGTACCCATTGGGTACCCGACAATCTAGAGGCTTACACGTAAATTCTTTTGCGAACACAAGGTATATGCCCTTTTGTGTTGAGTTTGTGATGAGTGATTGTCGGAGATGATCGGCTTTGGTTGAGTTTGAAGACTAACCATGGCACGATGTGTGTGCAACATGTCTCTTTTTAGCTATGTTTGTGTGCAGGTGTGGAGCATAGAGATGGTCGATGGACATGGTGAAGGTCAATCAGAGATGGGCTGTGCTGATGGACTAGGGGCGGTGAAGGATAGACGTGAGTCCTAGACTGAAGGACCGAGGTGGCCAGGAGACTGACCGTGGTTGCTGACACTTGGGGACATCAACAAGCAAGACCACATGCGGAGGAGTAGAACGTGTTGACCAAGTCAAGACAGTGGTTGACCAAGTCAAGCGGAGGCGCTCGAGGACTTGGTGATCGGGCTGTCGTGTATGAAGGTGACACGTGGAAACCATGGAGGAGGCGTAGCAGATACGCTTCTCCAGACAGTTTGGTGGTTTGGGCCTCAAAACCACCATTTGGATGGTTTTCGGGTTTGGGCCTCAAAACCTGGTTGGAGTTCTAGCGGGAACAGGAGGAGGTACGTAGCGTCATCGTGAAGCTTGCGTCGAGGCGAAGCAAAGTTGTGAAGAGCACGTGGCCATTAGATGTTTGGATCTTAAGTTAGACCATTTTGCCGCTGTGTTAAGTGGTCTAGCTAAAATATCTAAGGGCGTGATGGAAATGTGTAATAGCTCTATAAATAAGATAGATGCTACCCCCAACCAGCCATCTCTCTAGCTTTAGGTTTTCCCGATCTCTAGTTTTTAGTTTCCAGTCCACAGCCTTGAGAGAGATCCGTAGATAAGAGTAAGAGTCCCTCTGTCCGTGTAAACCTTCATCTATATAACTTGGCAAAGGGCATGACCTTGTTCAAGAGAGAAATAAAGCAACCATTCCTCTAAAATTCATGGGCAAGTTCTTGTGTTCAAATCGATTTCTTTTTTTCTCTTTACTTCCCCTTCTCTTCTCTGATTTGGATTTTGAGTTCCTGCGCTTTTGGAGATGTTTTGAGTGGATGGATTCGTGCTAGGACCTTTGAGGATCATCTACGCCGGGTGGTTTGGGCAGATTCCTCACAAGCACATAGATCCACCACTTCGAGGAAAATTTGAGAAAACCCCGGTTCGAGAGCTTGTTTTTTGGGCTGACCTTCAAGCTGTGATCTTTTGGAGTTAAAATTTTGTGGACACCTTGGTAACTCCCTAGACAAGGTGTGTGCAAATTTTAGCTCAACCAGAGTTCGTTTGGTCGAGTTTTCACTTTGTCTTCTTCGGTTCGGGCTACTGAAATCTATTAGCGCGAAACCTCCGCACCGTAGTGCGAAACCTAAGCACGTGTTGAACCTCCGCACCAAAATGCTGAACCTCCGCACTTTGGGTGGGTAAAATTGGTTCTGTGGTGTTTTCAGGTGCTCCAGGTGTTTGTTTTTCGATCCGCTTCTTCCGTTGCTCAAGATGCTTCCCAAGTCATCAAACCACTTGTTGGTTTAGGTTATCTTGGTTTGGGCTCTTGCTTCATTTCAATTGAAGTTGAGAGCTCCACTTTTCATTTTCTAGAGTTGAGTTTTCAAGGGTTCATTGGGACAACGGCCAATTCAGAAGAAATTTTGATTGGCTCCCATTCACCCCCCTCTGGTCGCTTTTTCTTGGTCCTTCATCTTAAATTCACAACCATCCTTCAAATGTAGCTCATTACAGATGGCCCAGTCCATGCAGGAACCCATAATCCCACCTCCTCCTTTTTGGAGTGCCTTAAAGCCATGAGCAGCTAGGCCAAGTGTTGAAATTAACCCTCCATCTACTATATCAGAGCTTAGAGATCAAATCCAAGGCCGGTTTGTGTTTATGATCATCTTTGTGAGTGTGTTAGGTCTTCCACTTGAGTGCTTGAATTGTAGGATACAACTTGATTTGTGAAATCCCAAACCATTAAGTTTTTCATTACATTCGTTCATGTCTAGGTTTTATTGTTTTGGCTTTTCTAGGTTCGTAACTTTTGCTATATACACCATATGTCTAGTATGTATCTAGAAATACCAAAACGACCTATATATTGAAATGGAGAGAGTGCATGTTATTGTAGGAAGCTGACCTATATGACTACCTACAATCGTCCTTGTTGGCTAGACTCGGCATACTGAAATATAAAAATGTGCATTCAGTGAGAACAAGCAAACTCAAGTCATGTGAGGCATTGTGGGCTCGTTTGGATGGTGACCTGGCACTACCGGAGACCGGCTCTTTGCCGAGTGTTATTTTTCGGGCACTCGGCAAAGACGCCTTTGTCGAGTGTTTTTTTTGACACTCGGCAAAGAGCTTCTTTGCCGAGTGTTTTTTTTGACATTTGGCAAAGAAGCTTCTTTGCCGAGTGTTTTTTTACACTCGGCAAAGAAAATTTCAAAGCACATTTTGAAGCAGTAAATTAATTCAAATGAAAAAGTTTTCAACTACAAAGTTGTATAACTCATCAAGATGTACAATGTTTGTTTTGGTCTTTTCTTCATATGACAAAGTGAAAGTAAATTTGTTCACAAATCTAACATATCCCTTGTAGTTTATGAAACTACAAGAGAGATATATAAGATTTGTGAACAATGTTAGAACAACCATGTCGGATGAACAGATGACTAAACAACCAAAATATACTTTGTATATCTCGAAAAGTTATGAAACTTTGTAATTGGCAACTTTTTGATTTGAAATCATCTTGTCGTGCAAAACTGTGTTTGAATTTCAAAAATTTAAAATTCGAACTTTTCAAACGACCTCGGATGGAAAAACAACCAAAATAAACTCTATAGATCTCGAAAAGTTATGAAACATTGTAGTTGGCAACTTTTTGATTTGAAATCATCTTGTCATGCAAAACTGTGTTTGAATTTCAAAATTTTAAAATTCGAACTTTTCAAACGACCTCGGATGGAAAAACAACCAAAATAAACTCCGTAGATCTCGAAAAGTTATGAAACATTGTAGTTGGCAACTTTTTGATTTGAAATCATCTTGTCATGCAAAACTGCGTTTGAATTTCAAAATTTTAAAATTCAAATTTTGTAAACGACCTCGGATGGAAAACTTCCTAAACTAAAAGTGTAGATCTTGAAAAGTTATGAAACTTTGTAGTTTACAACTTTTTTATTTGAATTCATTTAGGGCCTCAAACAAACAATTTACACTCGGTTTAGTATAATATGTTGGGAACTAAAACGGAATCCAGACACAAGTAACAGTGTGGTGTAGTGGTAGAGGAGGTTCGCGCGTAGCGGGAGGTCGCGGGTTCGAATCCCATCGGCCGTGTTGCTGCGAAATTTACGCGAAAAATGCCGGAGATGGGCGGGCGCTGGCCGGTGGGGGCCTCCACCGATTAAAAAAATTCTCATTTTTCCCCATTTTTTCCCATTTTTTCGGGTTTTTTTTCGGTTCCAACTTTGCCGAGTGTCGGGCATTGCCGAGTGTCCTTTGCCGAGTGCAACACTCGGCAAAGCCTTTGGGCACTCGGCAAAGCCACTGAGTCCGGTAGTATGGTCTGGAGACACCCGCTTAGGCAGGTCGATCTAGCCTCTGGCGCTAGAAACCGATGGCCGAGGTGCCTGGGCCAGGTAAGAATTCCAGTCTTCAAAGCAAACAGCCCTTGTATGGTCAGTTTAGTATGAATTCCAATCTGCTCCCACACTCCCGCTCTAGCTCTGCTCTGCTTTGCCGCATACCCCAAATATTTGGTAGCGCTTCACCATTTGCACTAGCCGGAGTGGGAAGGGGGTCACTCCGAATCCCAGCAATTTTAATTCACTAATGCTTGAGTCAGGGCGTCCATCCGCTCGGACGCGGGCTTCTTGGGCCTACATGCGGACCAGCCCAGCCTGCTCCCCTCATGGTCCATCTAAAAATAACGAACGCAGTTTTCTTCCTCCTCGCCTAGTCGCCTGCTGCGTTGTGATGCCCGCACCGACCACCGAGCCTCGCTCCTCTCCATGCCGCTCCCCGGCGCTGCACTCTCCGCCTCCCCGCGCCCTCCTCCATCCTCCATCTCCACCGCATCTGAGCGCCGGCGGCCGCCTTCCTCCCTCTCCACCGCGCTCACCGAGCGCCGCCCAGGCGCCGGCCGCCGCGTGTGGCCAGGCAGCCAGGAGAGGGGCCATCGTTTGCCAAGCCTAGGCTAGGCATAGGTTGTTGCGCCACCATCCTCGGCCGCCGGCTGGCCAGAACCATCCGTTCCCTGGTTTGCTTTGCGTCGTCCGGAAGAAGAAGGGCGAACAATGCATGCTTCGAGAGTATGCTTCAAGTGTTTCAGATGTTTCACAGGTATGTTGCAAGTGTTTCATATGCATGTTGCAAAAGTAGATCATGATATTGCATAAATGGTTATACACATATGTTGCAAGCTTCTGTTTTCAATGTATCATCTATTTTTTCAGATGCATATGTTTCAAGTATATTTATCTGGATGTTGCATATGTTTCACACATATGTTACAAGTGTTTTATCTAGATGTTGCGTATGTTTTGTAATGGTGTTCAAGTGTTTTCAGATGTTTTTACAAGTGTTTTATCTACCTTCAGACGTATGTTTTAAATGATGTATCTGGATGTCTGAAAAGTAGATCGGGTGTTGCACAGCTGATGGGGCGCTAGCGAGCGGGCGCAGACGACGGAGGGGGCGCGAGCGGTCCCCGCGCACGGTCTAGCGGTGCGGACAACGTCCAGGTGGTGTGGGCCCTGTGTGGGCGCGCAAAATGCAAGTGCGGCGGGGCGTGCAAACGTGGGGGCGGAGTGCAAACACGTGCGGACGGGGGTGTGCTAGCGCGGACGAAGGCGTGCTGGCGCGGACAGGGGCAGAGTGCAGGTGCAGGGGTCCACGTGTCCGTCCGGACGTCCGGGCGTTAGTGCTACCGATTTTACTTAATTAATTTAATACTTTTTTTAGAATCAATTAATTTAATTCATAGCACCAGCTTGTTCGAAGGGCATCAATATTCAGTCCGCTCCCCGTCGGCCGTGGAGTGGAAGAAAAGCAAAAAGGAAGATGCCACAAACCTGGGCCTGGGCTCGTGAACATGGTTGATCAATTTCTCGGTACAAAGCCCGACTAGCTACTAACCTGCAGCCCTGCCATGCACGGCCCAATGCATGCAATAAACCGGCCCAAATGGCCCACGATGATATTATATACACTTCCGCTTACCCTAGTATATCCCCTACTAAAGATGGCAACGGACCCCGATACCCGATACCCAACGAATATTTGATCCATTAGTGGACGGAGATGGGATCATATCTTTATCCGCGGGCATCTAAATGGGCAAGAATCTATCCCCGACGGGTATAACGGGTACGGGAACGTTCCCTGTTTACCCGTCTCCGTTACCCGCTGGAGAACCTGACTATTTGAGCTGTCATGCGAGTATTAGACCCAAAGAAGCTCAACATAGATATTTTAGCCCAAATCTGAACAATCATATATATAGTTTGTGTGTTCTAGGAACCCTAGTTCAATTTTTCCTCACCATCTCCGCCAGCAGCATAAGCACGCTTGCCTCACGGGCGCTCGTGCCCCTCGCTTCCTCAGTTCGGTCTCTCTACCACCTTTGCTCGTCCTCCTCGCAACCTCGTTCCTTCTCCTCGGCATCTCCGAGACTCCGACACTTATACCCGGGTGAAAAAGAAACGTCTCCGATTACAAAGTTGTGACCCCAAGTGTCCTTGTTTATCGGGTATGCAGTACCCGTCGGGTATCTATTACCCGACCGATGCCCGACGGGTACGGGGATGGACAAGAATCTATACCCAAGACAGTTAACGGAGACAGGGATAGGATGAATTCTCCGTAGCGGGGAAGAGAAAGTTCCGACGATACCCGACAGGTACATCCCCGTTGCCATCCTTATCCCCTACCCACCAATGTCTTATTTTCCGCCGCCAATCAGCCACGATGGAATCCGCGGCAAGAGCGGCCCTTAAACAATTCCTTGTGCTTGTGGCGCGCCGCGGCCGTGCCGCCACCGCCGCCGCCACAGCGGGAGCCTTCCCTGTCGCTGCCCAGGCCCAGCACCTGTCGGCGACTACGGCGGGAGCGAAGTGGCGGTCGTCCTCACTTGACAAGCGTGCGATCGCTGACCGTGCCGCCACCGAGTTCCGCAAGGCCGATCCGCCGGCAAAGCCGAGGTTGTACATTGTGTATCTAGAGCCCACGGCGCTCAAACGCGCCGACGTTGGTAAATCCAAGGTCGCTGAACCGCACCACAGCATACTGTCTTCGCTCCTCGGGAGCGAGGAGGAAGCCACGAGATTCATGGTGAGAAGCTTCGCATATTGCCATGCGTTCTCGGCGATGCTCACCGACTCCCAGGCCCGCGCTATTTCGGGTCTGCCAGGAGTTTTAGGCGCTGATCCTAATACTTTAGACCGCATCGATACTCCTACAATACGATGGAAGCTAAAGCGCAATCATGGACCGCGTGAGAGCGCTCTAAATGCTGCTAGCTCGTCGTGATGCTGGAGTACACCTACGACGGAAGCTGATGAAACAATAATCATGGAGGAGCGCAGGTTTGCGGGACGCGAATTGAAGCAAGATGACGATGATCGTGGGGCCAAAAGTTGGAGCGCAGTGCATGCCAACTGTTTGATGGCTCGAACAGGGACTAAAGGTCACTCTCCTTCAGTCCCGATTAGAGCTACCAGCCGTGACTAAACATTTAATCTCGGTTGGTAGCTTTAACCGAGACTAGAATTCTACCTGTAGTCTGGATTTATACCATAAACCAGGACTACATGTCCCGGGCTATATATTTTCTCCTTTCTCCCCTAGCCCGAGCCATTTCAAGCTCTCTGCCTGCTCTCTGTTCTTACTCGTGGAAGGAGTTCATGCTTGCAGGATTGGTGAAGACTTCATTCCTTCATCCATTCTTCAGTTCTAAAGGTTACCAACTTCATCCTTCCATGTTTCATCACTAACATGGCTCATTTCTTAGTCGAGAAATAAAGAAATTTATGGTTTTTTAGATTGAAAATGATGGTAGATTTTTTTTAATTTATATACCATTTGAGCTCGAAAACATTTGATAGTTTGAATATGAAGACGAAGGAAGCTTATAGTAGTTCATCAAAACTAGTATGCACCTTTCATTGTCTCGTTTCATGGTCTAGAAATAGAGAACTTTTTTGTTTTCAAAATTGGGAATAATAGTGGATATTTTTGATTGATATGCCATTTGAGCTCAAAATCGCTTGATAGTTTGCATATGTAGATGAATGAATTTTATAGTAGCTCATCAAAACTAGTATGCACCTTTCATCGTCTCATTTCATGGTTTAGAAATAGAGAAATAAAATGTTTTTTAGTATATAGATCATTTAATTAATTTCATGATTTACAAAATGAGAAATTTACAGTAGTTGATGAAAATGAGTATAGAGAGTCGTAGATGGTGACTGCTTCCGGGTCCTCGGCCTCGCATGTGGGCAGAAGACTGTGAGGGAGTACAGAGTGACGAAGAAGGATCCCAACCAAGGCCGCATCTTCTACACGTGTCCGGATCACGAAGTGAGTAATTTTTTTGTCATGTTTTGTTATGATTTATAGCCATTTTTGTGATGATTTTGATTAAAGTTCTTGATTCGTTATTGTAATTTCAGTGGGATGGTACTGGATTATGTGACGGTTGGTACTGGGAGAAAGAGTATGTTAAGCACGTCCAAAAATCTCTTGCAAAGGCGACTAAGGCGACTGATGAGAGTGCACCTTTGTATGATGAGACAGTGAACCAACAGAAGAATGATCTATCTATTTTAGTTGGAATTGGTCGCAAAATCCTTATTCTGCTGAAGTGCATTGTAGGTTTAGTTTGTTTAGTGCTATTTGGGATTGTCTACATTGTATCAAGGCTTTAATAAATTAATGTTCGAGAGTACGTGAGCTGTGTGGTATAGGATATTAATTAATCATGTTGATTGATGGATATTTTGGATCTTTTAATTAACTACTAATCATGTATGTTGTATAATATGGGTTATTACAAGTTTTTGATGTGGTGTACGTCATGTAATGCAGATGAACCGACAATGGATGTACAACACGGACCGCCGCTCACCAGAGTTCATTAGGGGCGTGCATGAATTCATAAATGTGGCCAAGACAAACACGTGGAATGATTTCATGTGATGCCCATGTGTTCTATGTAAGAATGAGAAGGATTATTCTTGCTCAAGGATGCTACACGAACACCTGTTTATGTCGAATTTCATGCCAAACTATATTTGTTGGACTAAGCATGTAGAAAGAGGTGTTATAATGGAAGAAGATGATGAAGAAGAAGGGGATGATGACAACATTATTTTTCGTGGTTTTGCTGAATATGGTGCCTTTGATGATACTGCAATGGGAGAAACTAAAGAAGAGATAGTGCTAGAAGATAAGCCCACTGATGATCTTGGTCAGGCCATCCGTGATGCACAGAGAGAATGCGAAAGCGACAAGGAGAAGATGAAGTTCGAGCGCATGCTAGAGGACCACAAGAAATTGCAATACCCAACTTGCGAAGAGGGGCAAAAAAAAGTTGGGTACCACACTTGAATTGCTGCAATGGAAGGCAAAGAATGGTGTATCCGACAAGGGTTTTAGGGAGTTACTGACTATCGCAAAGAAGATGCTTCCGAAGGCAAATGAATTGCCCGCTACTACATATGCAGCAAAACAGATCGTCTGCCCTCTAGGATTAGAAATACAGAAGATGCATGCGTGTCCTATCGACTGTATCCTACTAGCAAGTCCTAGAGGTCCGCAATGCGATCGGCGTGACGCACGTGACGAAGAATCTTTGTGTGAATCTGCTAGGCTTCATGGGTGTGTATGGGAAGTCTAAGGACACACTAGAAGCAAGACATGACTTGCAGTGTATGAAAAAACGAGAGAACCTATATCCAGAGAAGGTAGATGATGGACGCCAATACTTAAGTCCTGCCAGCTAAACTCTTAGCAAAGAAGAGAAGGAAAATATGTTTGAATGTCTAAACAGTATCAAGGTCCCATCTGGCTTCTCCTCGAATGTAAATGGGATAATAAATATGACAGAGAAGAAATTCCTAAACTTAAAGTCTCATGACTGCCACGTGCTTATGATGCAATTGCTTATGGTTGCATTAAGAGGGATTCTACCTCCAAATGTACAATTAGCCACCGTGAAACTATGTGCATTTCTCAACGCAAATTCTCATAAGGCAATCAATCCAACGCATCTAGCAAAGCTACAGAATGACGTGGTCCAATGTCTTGTCAGCTTTGAGTTGGTGTTCCCGCCATCCTTCTTTAATATTATGACGCACTCCTAGTTCACTTGATCAAAGAGATTAGTATTCTCGATCATGTGTTCCTACACAACATGTTCCCCTTTGAGAGGTTCATGGAAGTCCTGAAGAAATATGTTCACAACCGTGCTCAGCCAGAAGGAAGCATCGCCAAGGGCTACGGAATAGAGGAGGTCATTGAGTTCTGCATTGATTTTATTCCTGATCTCGACCCGATTGGTGTTCCTGAATCGCGACATGAGGGGAGACTAAGTGGAAAGGAAACACTAGGGAAGAAAGCATATATTGGCAAGTAAGACGATTATTTCCGTAAAGCACACTACACAGTTCTAGAAAACTCCTCCTTGGTGGATCCATATATTGTGGTACACAAGGACATTGTACGTGGTAAATTACTGAGGAGAACTGAAGCCTGGATTACGCGTCAGCACATGGAAACTTTCAGCGGTTGGTTACGAAAATGATGTCAGGGTGATGAGAGTCTAGATGAGCAACTGTACTTGTTGTCTAGGGAACCATCTTAGCATATCCTGACATTCAAAGGATACGAGATAAATGGCAATACATTTTACACGATAGCCCAAGAAAAAAGGAGCACCAACCAAAACAGTGGTGTCCGCATAGATGCCATGGACCCAAATGGGAATAAGGAAACATATTATGGCCGCATAGAGAAGATATGAGAACTAGACTATGGACCTTATTTTACGGTCCCTTTGTTTTAGTGCCAATGGGTGAGGGTGACCGGAGGTGGGGTAACAGTTGACCATCAGTACAGAATGACAACAGTGGACCTCAACAATCTTGGGTACAGAGATGAACCATTCGTCTTAGCTAAGAATGTGAATCAAGTGTTCTATGTGAAGGACATGTCCACCAAACCAAAGAAAGAGAAAAACAATAACGTCTCAAACAATGAGCCAAAGTGCCACATAGTTCTTTGAGAGAAAAGAAACATCGTGGGAATCGAGGACAGGTCTGACATGTTAGAAGATTATAAAAAGAATGACAGAATTCCGCCCTTCACAGTGAATAGCGACCCAAGCGTCCTGCTAAATGATGAGGACACTCCATGGTTACAGCGCGATCATAACCAAGGGACATACGTCAAGAAGAAGTTCGTGGTTGTTCCCGCTTGATATGGTGATGTATTAGACCTATTATGTAATAATTGTGACTTCATATTTTTCTGTCGTGTTTTTCATATTTTCTACGGTTCAAATGAATTTTCTACTTGACGGTGGATTTCCTGTGGAGAATGTGCCATGAAAAACCAAATGATCAACGTTAATAAGATGTGAAAACTAATTTTCTGTTGAAAAGCAATAGTTTTAATGATTTTAATTAAGAAGTACATTTTTGCATGGTGGAAATTGTGATTATTATTTACACTATGTTTAATATTTATACGGTAAAACAAAAGAGTTTAGGTTACAGATTTTTCTTGTGTACAATAATGCAAAACCAGGTTCAGGATTTTTTTTATATTTTTTACTAATATTTTATTTACTAGGCAATTAACAAATCTCTAGATATTTATATAAAAGAAATATATAAAAAAGGAAAAACTTCTAAAAACTGGTGGGAATCCAAACTGCAGCCCACCTTTACTCCCAGGTGGATCAACCACACGGGACTAAAGATGGGTTGCGTTTTCACGGCCCGCCAAAAATCACCTTTACTCCCGGGCTATGGCAGCACCTGGGACTAAAGGTCAAACTTTTAGTCCCGGTTCTAACCAACACTCGGGACTAAAGGATCTTTTGTCCCGGGCTATGGCTTCACTCGGGACTAAAGGTCTCTCCTATATATCGCCTCCTCTCTTCTCCCCCTCCATCATCTCGTCTTCTTCGCCCGAGAGCCACCGCACCGCTCGATCATCGCTGCCTCTAGCACCGCCTCCACGCTCGCGCACCTCTCTCGCTGTCTCCGCCGGTGGCTCGGCTCGCGCCTCTCCCGTCCGTGCACGGCGCCGAGATCTAGATCCGCCGCCGTCGTCCTCGCCCTCGCCTAGATCTTATTTAGATCCACCGCCATCCTCGATCCTCGTCCTCGTCATCGCCGGCTCCATGCGCCTGCCTCCAGTACCGCCTCTCGTCACGCGTGCGCTTCGTCCCCAGCTCCACGCGCGTAGTCCTCGTCACCCCGTCGCGCCCTCGCTCGTCCTCGACGCTGGAGCACGTCGTCCACCGCTGCGGGAATGGACTCCTCTGTCGCCACATATAGTGCTAGGGCCAGGAAGGTCATGGCGAGCTGACCAGTGAGACGCGCCACATTTGGGGCATCTTTGAGCTCGATCTGTTGTTGCTCTCACCATACCCGGACGCTACACACGCCACACGCGAAGTCTCGGAGGACCCGATGCTGGAGGAGGTTACCTCGTTCGCAACCAGCAGTGCGTGCACCTACGCCTGGCCTCCCACCCTGCTCAGTTGGCAGCGGACTCGGTTCCACCGCCTATCGAGCGCGGTCAGTCTCAGGTCATGCCGCCTCAAGCAGCGCAGACCACCACAGGAGTTGACATGCCTACATAGGACGAGGTGGGCGGTCCACCTAGCTTCAGTCAGACCGAGCCCGCGGCAGTGGCAGACATGTTCAGTACGCTGCCTCTGGAGGACCGCACGGTCGATGTCAGCGATAGCTCCGTCGCACGCCACCTCAACAGCTTCACTAGGTGCGTTATGAAGAAGGTCGAGTCTCCGCTTATTCGGGAGCCTCCCAAGCAGCCTCCTGCTAAGCCGGTGCTGCCGATGCGGATCAGACGGTTGGTGGCTCAGAGTCCCTCTCGAGTACCTGCTTTCAAGCGAGGTGAGGTGCTGATCATGCAACGTATGGGCTACACCAAGTGTCCATCAGCGCCATCCATATCGGAGTTGGAGGCCTTTGACAAGATCTTCGACGGCAACTTCGACTGCGTCCAATGCCGAAGTGCTCTTTCCAGACGGTAGAAAGGACTCGTCTAGACAGCCGCAGTGTGGTGGACTTCCCAAAATAATAGATGCAGTGGCCAGATCCCCTTGCTCATTCTGGGAGAATATAAATAGTGACCTTGTGACTAAGTTGAAGAATGACCCAAAATTGAGGGGTGTTTTATCATGGATGCATTCCTATATTGATGGTCGTTCAGATTCAGTAAAGCCATGCATCCTCTATCTGTCAGTCTTTCCTACAAACTACAAAATCAGGAAGGCTCACTTGCTGAGGCGATGGATCGCAGAGGGTTACTGTAGAGACACAACTGGCTCTAGTGCGAAGGAGAATGCTGAAAGGCTCTTTGATGAGCTTTTTTCCCGGGACATAATCCAGACACTACCAAGCATGCCAGTGTGCCAAATCAGTGGGTTCTTCCGTGAATACATCATCTCGCAGCCAATGGAAGATAATCTTGTATTTGTACTGGAAGGACATCGTAAACCAAACTCACAACGCACAGTACAACACCTCACCATATTGGAAGACTGGGAGAGGGAGAAGCATGTGTTTGAGAGCATCGATGTATCACGGCTGCGGTCATTGACAGTGTACGGGAAGTGGAAACCATTCTTCATCTCTGACAAGATGAAGCGGATCCGAGTGCTAGATTTAGAGGGCACGTCTGGTGTAGAAGATTGTTGCCTTAAGTATATCTTTGAGATTCTGCTGACTCTCAAGTTCATCTGTCTAAGAGGATGCAAAAGCATTACTTGTTTGCCAAAAACAATGGGTGGCCTTAGGCAGCTGGAGAGTCTAGATGTCAGCGGCACCTCCATAGTCACACTGCCACCGGCAATCATTAAGCTGCAGAAGATTCAATACATTCGGGCTGGCTGTAAGTTTTTGCCAGATGAAGACTGTACATCAGCAGCATCAGAAGTTGGTGGACAAAAGAAGTTGGTGGGCTGCTGCTGGACATCCACCAAATCGTCGCAAGGCAGTGATGATGCGGTTGGAAGCCAGCAGCCATCAGGGACAACAGCAACACCTGAAGCTGAAGGTAGTGATGGCGGCCATCAGGGACAACACCAACACCACAAGCAACGATATCAGAAGATAAAGAAGATGGGCCGCCGCTGGACATCCAGACTGTCGTCCTGCAGTTGGTTAGCTCATAATAATATTAATGGTGGTGTGGAGGTTCCTGTGGGGATTGAGGACATGCCTTCCTTGCATACTCTTGGTACTGTGAATATCAGCAGAGGAGGTGGAAAGGACTTTCTGACCATGCTTAAGCTCAAAACAACACTTCCCCAACTGTTCAAGCTCAGCGTGTGTGGCATTAATAAGGAAAACTGGAAGGATTTATGTGATGCCCTCTCGGCTCATGATCATCTTGAATCATTGTCACTGAGACTCGACAACGATTTCACGGAAGATATCTACTTCGGCAATCTACCTAAGGCCCTGAAGAGCTTTAAGGTATATGGGGCATATTCACAAATTACCAGCCTGGATCAAGGATGGTCGTCTGGAGGCCAATCTCAAAAAGTTTGATATTGAGGCGATTATATCAAGACAAGAGTGCATGGATCAATTAGTGGAATCGTTGCCACATACAAAGAATGGTGGTATCAGTCGTCGTCTTTGTATTAAGCCGACTCGACAAGTAAGAGAGCTAGAATTCAGGAATGTCATGAATGATGATATCGGTCGACCACAGGTTCTCAAGATTGATTGCAGCTCCGCGTTAGAGGTAGCTTTCCAAACAAACAGCATAGCAACAGAGGTTAATGTGCTGATAATCCATTGCTATAAAGGATCGGATTTCCGGATTTCTGTTAGTGGGCTTAAGTATCTAGATGACCTCGATACTGTGTGGCTTAAGGGTTATGATGAAAAAGCAGACTACGTGGTGCACTTGAAGAAACAAATTGCCGCACATCCACGCAAACCTGTCTTCAACTTCAAGTTTGAGAAACTAAACTCTGCATAATCATTATTATCTCGCTCCACCGCCGGTGTGCTTGCACAACTATATAATATATTTTCCCATTCAACGTTGTTGTAACACATGCTTTATTTCTTGCTTTTTTAATTTCTCTGTATGTGCCATATATACATTCATCTTTAATTTATTAGTATACGGGCCCATGCATGTTCTGTAATATTAATTTCTGCATTGACAGAAGAAAATTAAATAAAGCTACGTGTTTGATGGATTTCTGACGATTTATTTAAGATCCTATTAGAGAATATACTTTTGGTTTTTGGCTTTAGTCCCGGCCGGAATTTGGTCCGGGAGTAATAGGAGATTTAGTCCCGGTTGGAACCACCAACCGGGACTATAATTCCCTGCCCAACGGATAGTGCAGCAGGCTTTTGCAGCAGGGATCTTTAGTCCGGGTCTGTGGTTCAAACCGGAACTAAAGGTCGCTTTTCAATCCCGGTTGAAACCACCAACCGGAACCAAAGGTCCCGCTGGCCTTTTATCCTGGGTTTTGGCTCCAACCGAGACTAGAGGTTGATCCTTTAGTCCCGGTAGACTCCACCAACTGGGACTAAATGTCTCCACTATATATACCCGCTTCCATTGTCCCCAACCCCGTGACACAGGTCAAATCTTTAGTCTTTGCTTGTGCGCGCGTGTTCATCCGTGTTCTTGCTTTGGAGGGGGGGGGGGGGGGGGCAAGTTCTTGCTCTCGGCCGTCGGCTTCATCTTCAATCTTCTAAAGGTTAGCAACTTCATCTTCTAATCTTTCATTGCTAATAATGTAGATCATTTCTTAGTTTAGTAATAAGCATAGAAATATGAGATTTTTTAGATTAGGAATAATAATAGTGGATTTTATTTTTATTTATACATCATTTCTACATAACCTTAAACATTTATAGTTTTCTAGATCTTTGTTAGCAACATTATTTCTTGATGAGAGTTAATAATCATTAAAAAATTTATGTGCAAAATGTTTATGTTTACTTGGCATGCACATATATATATTGATGATTTATTTTTTATATGTTTCTCTAATATATATTGTTGCATGGAATATTTATATGGGGGTGGTATATTTATTGGGATGGTTTTTCAGTTTTTTTAGTTATGATGAATGGTGGCGGACTTCCCCAGCCATAGGAACCAGGTTTCCACCTTGGCCATCTTTCATTCACGCCATCGTCAGATAGGGTCGTTCCGCGTCACCCAGACCCATCAATACTATGGAATATTTTAAGTTTTGCGTGCTAATATAACTTTTTTATATATACATTCATTCAAAATATGATTGTTGCATATGTCACAGACTATAAAACGGGTCAAGTGGCTGGAATCAACACTATGGCTGCTCGGGACGTGGGACATCTTTGAGACGACGACAAGTGTGGTCATGAATGATGAAGGAAGCGAGTTATGGACGCGTAGTCTCGCCTTCGACATCCCCATTAGGTACAATAATAAGGTGTGCCAAGACATCATGCAGACTGGACGACAGATGCCGACTAAGACAGACGCCTAGATCGATGCCATGCTGCTTTCTTTGCAGGCAATTGAGCGAATTGGCTACCATATGCCTGATTTCTCATCCTTGAAGATAGAAGCTTTATGTGAGCATAGTCTGGACGTGCCGCGAGTAAGCGAGAGGCATGCGACATTCAACCAAATGGATGTGGTACTTCGTCGTGTATGATATGAGAGTAATGTTTATTTATTCTTATTATTATATGAGCGCTTTCTAATATTTTTTGTTTGTCCACTTGCAGAATTTGCTCCATGATTATACCTATGCTGCAAGTGGCATGCAACCCATTCTCACACAAGCTATTAAGCGACTGGGGTATGCCTAGGACTACGTGGAAGTGCTAGGCCAGAGGACGACAGATGGTATCCAGTATTGCATGAGATTTAGGCAGAACCAGACCATCGATAGTCCCTCAGTAGGCTACATTTATGGCATATCATGTATTCGGCGTTGTGAGGCAAGAGAGAGTGTTTTAGTGCGGGCCTTTCATTACATAGACAATGACCGTGATTACTGTATCCGAAACATACACTACTGGCAGTGGAGACAGGCTAGGGCTACAGCCGGTTTGTAGGATTCATGTGTTAATTAGGTTTATTTGTATTGTTATGTTTAATTAGGTTTATTCGAATGGTTATGTACTTTAATTAGGTTTATTTGTATGAATATTTTAATTATGTTTGTATGCAAGTTAATTATGTTTCATTAGGTTTATTTCTATGGACATCATAATTATGTTTGTATGGAAAAAACTAATTTTGAATTTCTAAAATTTGAAATCTGAATTTTTAAAATGTTCTCAAATGAAGAAATGACCAATACGAAAGTTGTAGATCTCGAAAAGTTATGTAACTTTGTAGTTGACAATTTTTTTATTTGAAATCATCTTGTGGAAAACAATGTTTGAATTTCTTAGATTTGAAATTTGAATTTTTAAAATATAATTATAATTTATAGCATATGTTATTAAACATTTAAAGGATATAAAAGCAATTTTGTATATGAAAGCAAATTTGTATTACATTTTTTTGAGCTATATTTTTTTACTATGCAATTTCTAATCTTTAGCCTATTTATGTTAATGGATATGTTAAAAACTGTTGCATGGGCGGGAAACGAAACTGCCGGGTAGACAACTGTTTCGTCGCGCGCTAAAATCTGGCTTTAGTCCCGAGTTGGGTCACCAACCGGGACTAAAGAGGTTTCTACCGTATATATATGGGTGTTCTTTCTTCTTTCTCCCTGAAATTTTACTCACCGCCGCCGCCACGCCACTCTTCTTCAATCCCCCAGGCCGGCCGCGCTCGCCACCCGCCCCCTCTTCCTCGTCTGTGGCCGCGCTCACCACCTGCGTCGTGCGCCCGTCTCAATCCGGCGTGCGCGGCCTCGTCTCGATCCGGCCAGCCTCGCCCTCGTCCGGCCTCGTCTCTCCGCTGCGCGCGGTGGCGCCCCCTTCCTCGTCTCTGGCGGCCGGCCTCGCCATCGTCCTCGACTTGGCCTCGCCCTCCCCCTCGTCTTCAGCCGGCCTTGACCTTGGCCTCATCTCTGGCACGCGCGGCGGCTCCATCGCACTTGTCTCCACCAGTGCTTTCGTCTCCGGCCTCGACATCGTCTCCACCGATGCCTTCGTCTTCGGCCTCACCCTCGCTGCTGCCACCAGGTATTCGACCTCGATCGCCTCGCCTCATCCCTTCCTGCTGTGTGAAACCGAGCGCTGAATATACAGCACAAGTGTATATATATATATATATATATATATATATATATATATATATATATATATATATATATATATACATTGTACATATCCGAGTGGCACTCTAGGCAACTGCAATTTTTTTCTTAACATACTTTAGTGAATTTTGATATGCATTTTGGTATGTAGACTTTAGTGATATGCATTTTGGTATATGAAAAATATTGATTTCAGTGATATATGTAGGGAAATTCTTATGAATATATGAATTTTGGTGTATGAATTCATATATTGACTCCAGTGATATGAATTTTTATATATTAACTTTAGTGAGAAGAGATGATTGGACGTCTCCCTGAACCAATTGTCCCGTGTTGGGGCTATTGTATTGCTTGGGGATTCGAACCAAGTTTGCCGGATGTACCATTCAATCATCCTAGCATAGTAAGTAACGATATATGTTTTAATACATTAACATGTCTCAAATACGCTTGTACACAATATATTTTTCTGATATGTATATATATGTGTTTCTTTAATGTACCATAGGTAATTGACCCAATCATTTGGCTTGAAGAGATACTTTCATATTTCAGGGTTGAGGGAGTGGATGTTGAGAGCTTTGATGTAGATAATGGTCGATTGGTCCAATCTCGAATTGGCTTTTTCGCCGCTAGGCAGGGTACAGGTGTTGTACAAATTTCAAAGCCGGGAGTAAAGGCACCTGAGAAGAAAGTTACAATTATATATGTTGTCAAATCATGCTTGAATAAGCTTGCGAATATTGGGTACACCTTCCTACACTATCCTCCATGACGATACAAGCAATAGATGCGGGCTAGTATCCAGCCTGTTCGTTTGTTGGTTTCAGCCAGGGCTTATCAGCCATGGTACATTATTTTTCTCTCACAACAAACCAGCACCAGCCGGACTTATCAGCCCAGAAACCAACCAGCGAACAAGCTGATCATGATGTTGCGGGTTTCTGTGCAAGGATTGCTCGAACCAACCGAAATGATGTGGTAAAGTTGAAGTCTAACTCATAGCTTATATTCAGATTTGTTGTTATTCGAAAGCTTTGTTCTCATATCCATTTTTTGTGCCAACAATTACAGGTTGAGGACTATGACTTAACCTATGCAGGTTGTAGCTTTGAAGCCATTCTAAACCAGACAATGTATGTACTGGGTTTTGATTGGATATATGCCGATGAATATCCAACACTCACTATGGAAGGATTTCAGAAAAACTGATTATGACTAAGAGGGGATCATCTGAACCACCGACTTCTCGACCACCGCTTACCGTCGTTAGTAGACCCTATGCTCGTACATTTGAAGCAAGGGAGAGTGTACTACTTAATGCGTTGCTCTACGTGAATAATATTTGTGGATACAAAATCGATGACCTATATTTCGCCGAGTACATAATACGACATAGTCAAAGTTGGCGGTGATCTACTTGTGCTTGCATGAACTTGGTGTGTAATTGAACTTTGGGGTTGGACATCTAGTTTATTGTAATGACTTGTTTTAAATTATTATGGTTTGTATGAACTTGATGAATGGGGATGATCATTGTAATATATAAGCTCTTAATTAGTTCCATTCTTATTTATGGATGACATATAATAGTATAGCATATAATACGTGCACGAAAATCATTTGAAACGAAAATACATTGAATGCAAAGAAACTGCAAAAGAAAAGAAAACAAAAAAAGTAATATTTAATCCCCGTTGGTTATACCAGCCGGGTCTGGAGGTGCCCACCCTCAGGGTCGTCCTGGAGGGCCCTTTAGTCCTGGTTGGTATAAGCAACCGGGACTAAAGGGCCCCCATTCAATCCCGGTTAACAGACCCGGGACTAAAGTGCGGGCCTTTAGTCCCGGATTGACAGTCTTGGTTGGAAAACCGAGACTGGAGGGGGTTTTTCAACCGGGATTGCTACCCAATCCTGCGCTAGTGATATTTATATGAATGCACTTATATGTGTGTTCTATTTATATTGAAATACAAAAAAAGATGAATGAACATTTGGTCACGTACACCGAAGAAGCGAGATAAAACGGCTAGCTAATTAGCCTTTGCACATGCGGCGTCCATGCATGTATATATACGCATCCAACCTACGCGCGCGGCGTCCAGTCCAGGCCTGTATTATCCATAGTACGTATTGTCATGTGTGTGGACTACGCATCATTGATTTCAAGGTATTTCCTAGCTGGAGCGAGCGAGCCGATTCGACTCCCCTCCGCTGGCAAAGGCTAGCCTCGCCAGTTCCCAGGCAAAGTGTAAAGGGAGACAGTCCTCCTCCCCTATTGTGTCTGTTTAATTGACCAGGTTTGTGGTGTCTGGAAACTTTTTCGGAGGCGCGCAAAACACGGAGAACTGGATGGCAAATAATCACCCGAATATGACCACAAGCATATCCAGGTGCAAATAATCAAAGAGGTAGGAGTACGTTGCTTGGAAATGCTTAGCACTAACCATGGTTTTCCTTCCAAGCGCGGCAGGTTCAACTCTGGTCGATCCCAGCGTAAGTCAACATCATCAACTGCTAATTGGACTAATTACAAGTATGATCCACGAACCGCGGAGCAGACATGTGCCACTCCGCCATGGCTTCCAGTTCCAGCTAAGAAGAAACCATTGCTAGCTGGTGTTGCATTGGGTCAAACGATTGAGATGTGACGTGCATGCGGCCGGCATCCTAGTGCGCCTCCCAAGGTGGCGAAGTAATCTATGGGATTCAGCCGATGGCAGCCGTCGAGCTCGTCCGTCCGCTCCCGGACCCCGTGCATGCGAGCGAGCAAGGAAGGAAGGGGAAGCGGGTGGAGGGGACCGTGGCGCGATTTACTCCCGTAAACGAATGAGCGCGTTAGGAAACGAAGAGTCAGGAGCATTCGCGTCCAAAACCAGCTTAGCGCAACTCATTTGCGCAAACGACGCCGCACCCTTAAGGGCTCGTTCGTTTAACCATCGTTCCAGCAGGATTCAATCCAGGTGATTAAATATAGTACAAATTAGCACAACACACTACCGGAGACCCGCTGTTTGCCGAGTGCCGGGTGGTTCGCCGAGTGTTGTTTTTCGGGCACTCGGCAAAGACGTCTCTGTCGAGTGTTAGTGTTTTTTTTAACACTCGGTAAAGAGGCTCTTTGCCGAGTGTTTTTTTTTTGACACTCGGCAAATAGCTTCTTTGCCGAGTGTTTTTTTTTACACTCGGCAAAGAGCTTCTTTGCCGAGTGATATTTTTTTGACACTCGGCAAATAAAATTTCAAAGCACATTTTGAAGCAGTAAATTAATTTAAATGAAAAAGTTTTCAACTACAAAGTTGTATAACTCATCAAGATGTACAATGTTTGTTTTGGTCTTTTCTTCATACGACAAAGTGAAAATAAATTTGTTCACAAATCTAGCATATCTCTCTTGTAGTTTATGAAACTACAAGAGAGATATATAAGATTTGTGAACAATGTTAGAACGACCATGTCGGATGAATAGATGATCAAACAACTAAAATAAACTTTGTAGATCTCGAAAAGTTATGAAACTTTGTAATTGGCAACTTTTTGATTTGAAAACATCTTGTCATGCAAAACTGCGTTTGAATTTCAAAATTTTAAAATTCGAACTTTTCAAACGACCTCGGATGAAAAAACAACCAAAATAAACTCTGTAGATCTCGAAAAGTTATGAAACATTGTAGTTGACAACTTTTTGATTTGAAAACATCTTGTCATGCAAAACTGTGTTTGAATTTCAAAATTTTAAAATTCAAATTTTGTAAACGACATCGGATGGAAAAACTTCCTAAACTAAAAGTGTAGATCTCGAAAAGTTATGAAACATTGTAGTTGACAACTTTTTGATTTGAAAACATCTTGTCATGCAAAACTGTGCTTGAATTTCAAAATTTTAAAATTCAAATTTTGTAAACGACCTCGGATGGAAAAACTTCCTAAACTAAAAGTGTAGATCTCGAAAAGTTATGAAACTTTGTAGTTTACAACTTTTTGATTTGAAAATATCTTGTCATGCAAAACTGTGTTTGAATTTTAAAATTTTAAAATTCAAATTTTGTAAACGACCTCGGATGGAAAAACTTCCTAAACTAAAAGTGTAGATCTCGAAAAGTTATGAAACTTTGTAGTTTACAACTTTTTTATTTGAATTCGTTTAGGGCCTCAAACATACAATTTACACTCGGTTTAGTATAATATATTGGGAACTAAAACGGAATCCAGACATAAGTGAGAGTGTGGTGTAGTGGTAGAGGAGGTACGTGCACAGCGGGAGGTCTCGAGTTCGAATCGCGTCGGCCGCGTACCCATGAAATTCACGTGAAAAATGTCGTAGATGAGTGGGCGCTGGCCGGTAGGGGCCTTCATCGATAAAAAAAAATTCATTTTTTTTGGTAAAAATTCCCATTTTTTCGGGTTTTTTTCGGTTTCAACTTTGCCGAGTGTCGGGCACTCGGTAAAGTTGGCTTTGCCGTCACTGTTTTTGACGAGTGCTGTTCGCCGAGTGTTACACTCGACGAACCATTTGCCGAGTGTTTTATGTCCTTTGTCGAGTGTTTCGGGTACTCGGCAAACTCAAGGAGTCCGATAGTAACATTCCTTATTGGAATAATTCCAGGAGTCCAATCTGTGACAACCGAACAGGCCCTAAACGACTTTATTTACCGATACGGAGGGAGCATATGAGAATATGTCAAAGGGGCCCAGCTCTATATCGTTGAGCCGGCCTGTCCTTCTATTCTCTGGAGAGACTTACCACAGTCTCATCATTTTCTAAAATACATCTGAGCGGCCAGTTGCTGAAGCCAGCGATAGTATAGCATCGTAGCATGATCTAGAGGCAAAGAATTCAAGACTTTGAGAAGAATTTTTCATTTACGAGTCTGGCATGATCCTATATATAAATAAACACTTGAGCGCCCGGGTGGATAAAAACTAAAATAAGATTCATTCTCTTGTATCAAAAGCCGTTCCGGGAGCCCTCAACCACGGCTGTTGCTGGCGATCAAGGCCGAGGCCAGCGAGGCGGACACCTGGATTCAGGCCGCATTGAGACTATTCTTTTCTTTTTTCTGTTTTCTTTTTTAGAGAACGTATCCTTCGACACATGTTTCATTCCATTAATTAAAAGGGAAAATAAAGTTAATACAGAGATGCAGTTGGCCTACGGTAAGACGCGAGAGGCGTTTACAGAAGGCTGTGCGCCACGAGAGCGGATGCACCGCGGCGGGCGTGCATCGCCTACAACAGATACGCCGTGAGGACTGCGCGACGGTCTGCGATGAGTCGACGAGCAGGTGCGGCACTAGCCGTGGCGTGGCCTGCCACCACGCCTGGACCGAGCTGGGAACAGCTCACGCATGGCGCCTCGCGCTTTCCGGCCAAGAGAGGCGAACGGAAAATAGCGCTGAACCTTCCCGACGTCGCCGCCTGACGAACTTGCTGTGCCGGCGGTTGGCTGATACTTTTTTTTTTTTTTATTTGATTCATGCCATTATAATTTTCAATGTTGGTAGAAACGCTATTACTATTTGTCTATTTTAAAGCATGACATTATAATTTTTTGTTTCTCACAAATATGCCACAGAATACGTATGGACACCGGCTGGGCCCAGCCGCAGGCATATACGAAGATGTATCCTTCATCGCAGTCTCTCTCCCCTATCACTGACACGTGGGTCCCACATGTCATCTTCTTCTTCCTTCTCTCCTCATCTTCCCTTGCTGAGCGCGTCGATGGCGATGGCGAGAAGCAGCAGCAGTAGCACGTGGGTGAGCAGAGCTCGTGGCCTAGGCGGCGTGCGGAGGACGCGGCGCACGGAGCTTGCGGCCGGCGCGGAGCGGGCGAATTGGGTGGCGCACAGAGCACGCGGTGGGGGCTCGCGAGCGTGAGGGCGAGCTGCGGCAGCGGGGGCGCCGGTGGCGAGGAGCGAGCGGCTGCGGGCCATGTCTGCCGGTGCCTGGGAGAGGCCTAGCCAAAGCTCCCTCCGGCCATGGCATCGCGGGAGGCCAGGCTCGCGAGCGCGCGCACGAGCGGCTGCAACGAGCGGTCAGGCTCGTGAGTAGGAGCGGTGGCGCCGGCAGCTAGGCGCGAGGGGCCGCGGGCCATGGCGTCGGTGCGGGAGGCCGGGCTCGCGAGCAGGAGCGGCGCGCCGGCATCAAGGCGCGAGCCGCCCAGGCCGCGAGCTCCGCTCGGCCGCGTGCTGCTGCTGCTTGGCCGTGTGATGCTGCTCCTCGCCATCGCCATAGACGTGCTCAGTAAGGGAAGATGAGGAGAGGAGGAAGAAGAAGATGACATGTGCGGCCCGCGTCTCATTGACAGGGGAGAGAGGCTGCGATGAAGTATACGTCTTCGTATATGCCTATAGCTGGGCCCAGACCGTGTCCATACGTATTATGTGGCACATTTGTGGGAAATGAAAAATTGTAATGACATACTTCAAAATAGACGAATAGTAATGACGTTTCTCCGAACATCGAAAATTATAATGGCATGAATCCAAATAATTTTTTTTAAGCATAACCATCTTAGCCTGCAGCTCTGGCTGCGCGCGTTTTGTCCGCTAGCGTCGCACTGCGCCGTGGCACCGAACAGAACGAACGCACCATTGGCCATTGAGACCTGATGCCGTGGTGGTCAGGAAAGAATTGCCGACACTTGGCATCTTCAGCGAGCAGATCGGAGCATCTTCAACAGATTAGCCAAAATATAACTATCCAAATTTACGGCTTGTTTAGTTGGACCCCAAAGTTCAAAAAGTTGCTACAGTACCTGTCACATCGAATGTTTGCGGCCTATGTATGGAGCATTAAATGTAGACGAAAAGAAAAACTAATTGCACAGTTTGGTGGAAAATTGCGAGACGAACGTTTTAAGCCTAATTAGTCAATGTTTGGACACTATTTACCAAATAAAAACGAAGATGCTACGGTGACCCCAAATTCCAAATTTCGCGAACTAAGGTAGAGTTGCTCTTAGTCCTTCCCGATCCAAACACAATGCCCGCATGCAGAGTTGGGCAGTCGGCAGTAGCGGCAACTGGGGCTTGGCCCGTTTCCAGAGCTGGGCCATCTGCCCATCCTCAAAAGCTGGGCCCAAGAATGTCTCCCGCACCGCCAACGCGTGAGGGCGAGTGACCGGGGGCCTCCACGGTGCCCAGTGTCAAAGAATAAGACGGCCACCCAAGACGGAGTCCCTGCCGAATTTTTTTTTCTGCAACTGTATCGCACCTTGCGGCCGGTGCGACATGGCCCAGCTGATCGACGCGTGTCCACCACGCACAGATCACACGCTTCCTACGACTTGCGTTCATGTCCACCAAACTACAAAAAAGATTTGTAATAACACCTCTTTTTCTTTTTCTTTGTTAGGGCCACACCTACAAATGGTTTCCAAAACGAGCCGTCCATATAAATTTATTTGTAGAGCCTGTTGGTATTATCAACCGTCCCTATAAATGGCTCTATTTGTAGGGACAGCTCTAGATCCAGCCGCCCATATAAATCGATTTGTAGGGACAGCTGGATCTAGATGCGCCCTACAAATGGACGTCGAATCGTAAAAATTTAGTACTAAAATTTGATTTTTTTCGAACGACCTCGGATAGAGAAATAACAAAACAAAAGTTGTAGATCTCGAAAAGATATAGAACTTTGTAGTTGACAAATTTTTTATTTTAAATCATTTTGTCAAGGAAAACTAGGTTTTATATCCCCTCTATTTATAGTCCTAGGAGACTTAGCCCCTAAGCAATGTAAACTTGACCTCAAGGAAATTAAGGGAAGAGTCCTTATAGATTTGGCCTGCTTCTTTTACCAGCAACATTATTTATTTTCTAACAAATCCCAAACCATTTATTTATTTTTCTACTTTTTTTTTACTTTCCTCATTTATTTTGAGTCTCCTCCCAAACAATTGGCATTTGCATAAAAAATGTTTTATGATTGAAAAGCAAATTGATAATGAAAAATACTAGTGGAAGATTTAAAAAACAAAGTGAGAAGGAGTGTAAAAAATCATAAAAAAGATCTAAGAAATCTCATAGTCTTGCACTCGTGATTTATTTGCCTCTAGTTCTTTGGATTATTTGACAGTTAGACCGCTGGAGCAAGAAAAAAAATCATAATTGCTATCAATATAATAGTTTTATAGAGACCGGAAGATATGGGAGGACTACTAGAGATGCTCTAAACCGTTTATTTTTTTCACTCTTCTAAGCACTCAGGTCCTTGCGGCCCCGTTCGCTGGTCTGAAACTTGGCTGAAACTGACTGAAAAACACTGTTCCGGCTGAATTGTTGTGAGAGAAAAACACTGTTTCGACTGAAAAAAAAAAGCCGAACCAGCCATTTTTAAGACAAGCGAACGGGATTGTCACACTTCCTGACACAAATTGGTCCACTCCCCAGCCTTCACATAGATGAATATTCTTATGATGGTCTTGAACTCGCGATTTCTTTGCCTCTAGTTCACGCTACGATTGTATCGGTGACCTCAGCAACTGGCCGCTTATACTTTAGAAAATGAGTTTGTGCTAAGTCTCTCCAGAAAATATCAGAACAGGCTGGGTCAACTATATATGGTCTACAGAACTGGCCACTTGACATTTTGTGGGAGCCGCACTAGGATGCCGCATGCACGTGACATTTCAATCGTTTGACCCAAACGCCACCAGCACCAGTATCTTCATAGGTCTTCTTTGGATCCGCATGGGTGTTAGTGGATTTGAGTGGAACTGAAGTAAGTCCCATTTCAATTTACTCCAACACATATGGATTAAAGTGGATACACATGCATCCAAACATAGCCTTAGCGAACTGGAAGCCACGGGGAGTCAGGAGTGGCACATGCCTGTTCCGCACTTGGTGGATCTCGTACTTGTAATTAGCCCAATTAGCCGTTGATGCTGTTGACTTAGAAAACCATGGTTAGTGCGGAGCATATCCGAGCAACGTACCTATTTGATTTGCACCTGGATACGTGTATCATATTCGGGTGATTATTTGCCATCCAGTTCTCAGTGTTTTGCTCGCTTCCGAAAAGTTTCGAGACACCACAACCTGATAAAAAAAACACACACTGGGGGAGGATTGTCTCCCTTTACACTTTTCTCTTCTTGGATTGATCGTCTATCCCGCTCGCTGTCCTCAGCCTCGCCTCGCCTCGCCTTGACTAGGAAATGGCAAGGCTAGCCTTTGCTGGGGGAGGGGAGTTGAATTGGCTCACTCGCTCTAGCGAGGAAAAACACACACTAGCGGGGAGTTTTTATGACATAATTGCTCACCGTACCTATTTGTGTTTGCAAACCAGGAATCACGTGAAACGCTATTGTTCCACATAGAATAGGGCCTTGTTTAGATGCCATCCAAATTCCAAGTTTTTTCACTCTCTCTCCATCACATCAATTTTTAACCGCTTGCATGGAGTATTAAATGTAGGTAAAAAAATAACTAATTACACAGTTTAGTTGAAAATCACGAGATGAATCTTTTGAGCCTAGTTGGTCCACGATTGGACAATATTTGCCAAATAAGACGAAAGTGGTACTATTCATTAGGTTCACTTTTTTTCGTAATCTAAACGAGGCCTAGGTGATCCAGAGAGCGAACAAAATGCGGTGCCTATACTGGATCCCAGTGCAGAGGCAGAAGAACTGCCATTTTCACCCCTACTGTAGAAAACATCACAGAAAACTTCTGAGCGTGCGCAAGCTTCCCGGCCAGTGCAGAGGCAGAAGGACTGGACGCCGTGCGCGTAGGTTGGAGGCGGAGTGAAGACACTTCTAATCGAGACACATCAAGCCATGGACAGAGGCTTGGGCATATCGGAAAGTGAGAGGTCTCAAGATGCTCTGAGGTGCAATTATGGAAGAGTGGTGGCGCAGACATACCTGGCTCCTAATGTTCCATCTACCGTGAAGCTCAGCATTATGTGATTAGTGTGCTAACAATAACAAAACCATGGTTGCTGTTGATTACCATGCATACCCTAAGTAATGTTCAGAAAATATATTTCTATGAATTAGGTGCTGGTAGCTTCTGAGTGTAGTGAAGAAATGTTGGTGGAGATTTGTAGGATGAACTCTGTACTTTTGAATGATGCTGTAGCTGATGGTTCCAGTGACTGCTATATTTTGTGATGTGTTGGATGCCTCGTGGCATCCCCTGGGATGCAGAAGTATATTTATGGATGGTGTAGTAGTAATGTCTGAAAACGTTTCCAAAAGGTGTTTTGCAACCCATGAATGACCATGGAGAGTTGTTTATATTGATGATAGAATAAAATTTATGAACCAAAGTAAACGGTGTTATGTGTCATCAGTCTCGGAACTGATTAAATAAATGATGTGGAAAACAAAAGTGAAAATAGTAAATGGTGTTATGTGTCAACATGTAATGTTGAAAATAAGGATTAAAATATCATGTGGAAAACACGAGGCTACAAGCCTCGGAACTAATAATTAAATAAATGATGTGGGAAACAAAAAGAGAAGAAGTGGGGTGAGAGAGGCTCAAACTCTCGACCTCAGGATGACTCAAATTAGCTATGAGACCTACGCGCTAGCCAACTGCGCCACCACCCCTTCGATGTTTACCAGAAATAGTAGAGAACCTATTAATCAAATACATACATCTTACAAAAGAAATTCGCATTAATTTTCAATCTCTCCATGCAACCTAGATCCACATCAACCCACACTAAACATAATTACTACTTCCCATATAAACTATCCACATCATCTAATACTAGAGGATGTTTGCTCCCTAGCCACACTTCAACTTAGGTAAGTTTGATCAAATTAGAAAGTGTCTGGTTGGCAAGTTTCTATATCATAATTTTTTATTAACTAGGTACTTCATTTCGAGCTATTATTTCTGTCGTCTGAATCCAGCAGTGCTAATTTTAGCTGCTAACAATTAGCACGAATAAATCTCAACATACCCTTAAACAATGCGCAATTCGCCAACTCATAATTTCCGTCTCTCTTAAACCATAGTACATGAATACCAACTGCTGTTGACGTCACACTTGTATTAGTAAACTAGTGGACAAGTCACAAGAATATTGCATCCGAAATAATGACGACATACATGCCCAACAGAAAAAAGGAGACATATATGATTTATTCTGTTTTCATTGTTGTTCAAAGATACATGCACATAACCCGATTATTTTTTTCGAATTTTATCAGTTCGCCGGCCCAATTACCTACACGCATTTCCAAGGCCGAGGATCTTGCCTCGACTATTTTCCTTCTTCTCGACAGGCGTGAGGAGAGTGAGGATGCAAGGCATGTCCATGCCCGGCACCGCTCGCACGGCCCAGCAACAGTTGCCGTTTCTGCCTGGGATCAGAAGCGCACCTCCGGGCCTGATGAAGTCTCTGCAACCGTGAAGGATGCGCACCTTCTCGGCGTCTCTGCACCCAAGCTTCGTCGCTTGGTGTGGGGAAACCATGGCGAATGACACTACTAGCAGGAGGAGAATTTTGCTAAATTTCCCAGCCATCTTCAGGCTAATCTAGCAGTTTATTAGGAACCGACTGGCTGGGTTCGTATGTAGTACTTCTAGGACTCCATGGTATGTGCTTCTATTCTGTATATGTAAGGAAGTACCCCACACCCACCAACTAACATGCTGGAGTCAAAGGTTTCTTCTAGCTAGGGTTTGGATATTTATTTATGTCACTGAATTATTGTACTATTTTTATAATATTTATATAGAAAAAGATAGAATATCTTATATATAGCAATTTAGGTAGTAGTATACTACATTTATGGAGGAATCAAAGGTTTCTTATAGCTAGGGTTTAGATATTTATTTATGTCAAATATGTCCTTTATGTTAATTTGGTGCAATCCACACTCAAGATTGCGTTTTTCAAAACCAACAGCACTAAAGCAGGGATACCCCCATCATTCATTTTGTGGGATCATGATGAAATTTGGCTTCATTGTCATATTGACCTTGCAAAAGTGTTTTGCATGAGGAGAAAATTTAGCATGATTTATTTGAGGACGGTGCAATACACTTGTGTGAGTGATGTAGTATGGACTAATTTTGAGTCAAGCCATGGAAGTATTCCATCCACCAACAACCATGCATGCCTTTAATTCTTAGATTCTTGGATGCCATATAGCAAAAGGTAGATATACTACTTTTTTTTATAGACAAAGGATATAGAATCCGGCCACTATATTCACATGGGATATATACAGCCAGATATTACTGAATTAATTTATCAACTACAGAATATTTATATAGTGAGAGATAGATGCAATATATATGGCAATGTTGTTTACTAACATTATGTATGGAGAAGTGCAAAACTTGTTATTTGTTTTTAGATTATTAGTTATTTATTTAAATATGTCCTTTAATTTCTCGGAATCCCTACCCAACATTTTTTTTAAACCAACAGCACTAAGACAAGGATACCAGTCATCATTTGTTTAGTGGGATCATTGATGGTGAACATTTTAGCTTGATTGAAATATTGTCACTGCAAAGTGTTTTGCATGTGCAGATTGATATGATGGTGACAACATGGTTTATTTGAGGGCTTGTTTGGATGCCCATGCATCCACCTCAATACATGTATGTGTGTTGGGGTGGGTTGGTGTGAAATTTAAACAACTCTATATATGTATCCGCCTCAATCCATTTGTGTTGGGGGTGAGTCGGTGTGGTTCCAAACAAGACCTAAAAGTGGTGCAAATACACTTGTGTCAACGATGTTGCATGGACTACTTTGAAGTCAAGCCACGGATTGATATGATGGTGACAACATGATTTATTTGGGCTCGAGGTACACGATGGGAGCGGTTTATCAGGAGATTTGGAATTAGGTTCAACATGACTACGAACTGATGATGCAGCTTTGCTGATTAGGATTTTTATTGTGTAATCTGTTCATCTAAATTTAAATTCTTGACTTGGTAGGGCGTTCCTATTTTTATTTTATTCTAGGATTTAATATATCACTATTTTTCTAGTGATAGGCAACACATGCACAACTGCACGATAACTGTTGGGGAAAAAATTGGCTTGCAGATGTGTGTATTTTCCTCCGATCCGGCTGTAAATCTAGTCATCAAACTAGTAAACAGTTTATATTTTTTGTGTGAACTTTATTGGACCAAAAGTAAACAATTATATTTTTGTTTCATTGCAACTTACGAGGTATGTATTTTTTCTGGTACCTCTAAAGTTTTACTTGGAAAAGTCAATAAAAAAAATTGGGGTGAGAGAGGCTCGAACTCTCGACCTCAGGATCACTCGCTTTAGCTATGAGACCTACGCGCTAGCCAACTGCGCCACCACCCCAGCGATGTCCCTGAATGTACTAGTACTTTATGAAACAGTGTCGTTACGAGTATAGGTTAACCAGAATCGCAAGAACAATTTTACTTATGACGCCACTGGAATAACAAAAATTAATCAAAATCAGCATGGTGTTCAACATCTGATCTACAAGACTACAACCAGGATTTTGTGGTTGGATATTCCCAGTTCCTAATAGAAAAAAAATATCCAGCCTAAAAGTGCCAACAGAAAGTTGATAAATAAAGGTACAAGCTATTCAATCTATAATATCCACTAAAGACAAATTAAAGGAAACAACAATCGATTTGTTTTTCGTTTTGCAAAGCACTACATTCTACATGAAGGATATATATCCACTCTAAGTAACTAAAATTTGTGCTACAAAACTAAAATTTGGAAAGAAAGTGTTGGTGATCACCAACTATGAGATGCCAGTCATTATAGCGCTCACATGGTTGCACCGCTACTAGGGCCGGGCATAATTAACCCAAACAAAAAAAAGAAATGAACTGAATTAACTAAAATCAAAATCCATGGTCTTTAGATTTTTTAAGAATATTGGGGAAAAAATAAGCCAAACAGTTTGGTTTTACCAAATGCCTACCCCTACCCTCGATAACGCAACGCCACCCACCCTACTACTGTTGGTTTGCCTCACATCTCCTACAATTAAAAAGAACAAAACGCGGATATTTTTTTGGTGCGATATTTGTTTTGGTTCGTCCGCTGCTCACGCCTCTAATCCTGCACCCGTCGCTCCCTCGGTCTGCCTTCCCCTACGATCACCGCGAGTCCATGCCGCACAAAAGGAAACCGCTCATGTGATTCCTTCGCCCGCCTCCCCATCGTCGCCCACCCGCAACTGGCCGCGCCGCGCCGCGACGCAGCCCGCGCCCGCCCGGAGCTGGCCGTGACGCCGGCCACGCCCACTCTCCTTGCGAGTCCAAAGCTCCCCACGACGGCACGGCCCCGCAGCCGGATCCAGATCGGAGGTACTCCCCACTTTCCCCGCTTCTTCTTTGCGTCACAAGCGACCCCGGACCCCTCGCCGGATTGGATCTCGCGCTTCGTCGGTGCCGGTGTCGGAGCCAGAGATGATGTCGTCATCATCGGATGCGGCCGTGGAGCTGGAGCTGCAGGAGTCCGAGTGGGAGGAGCTGCGGCGTGAGGCGCGCAAGCTGGAGGGCGACCTCGACGTGAAGCTCTCCTCCTACGCGCGCCTCGCCCGCGACGAGCTGGACGCCCTAGGTGTCGGGTTCCGCCACCTGGTCACGCGCACCGGCGTCGTCGCCACGCTTGGCACCGACCGCTCGCCCATTGTCGCGCTCCGGGCCGACATGGACGCGCTGCCCATCCAGGTACGCGCCTGCGTGGTGCGTGTGCCGGCATGTACGTGTTGTTCGTGCTACTCATCATTGAACTAATCTTTTCGATTTCTCTCTTCGTCGGATTCAAATCCATTTCCAAAATTTGAGGCGTGCTAACAAAAGATTATTACTACATAGTACCTGAAATTATTCCAAGCGTGGCAAATTATTAATTTCCTGACGATTCATCTGCGGAGGTGCTTGTTTAATTTTGCCGATTTGTTTTCTTGTCCGTGATAGCATTTTTACTTCAAACATGGTGGCCGTATCTTTTAATCTGTGTGCTTATAAGCCAAGAATGGAAAGCCACCGCCCATTGCAGTAGTTGTTTGCATTGTTTCTTGTGTAGGATGAGTAGGGAGATTAGGTTTAGTGTATCTAAACCTGGGAACTGCCATGGAGTTGGGTTTTTGACAAATTTATTAATCTGCGAGATATGGAATTGCATGCCCTTTTAATTCTTCCCATTCTGTTCATTTCCAGGAGCCCAATTGAGCCTACAGTGCACTTGTATTGTCTTTTCGGCACCTCTGTGACATGAGCATGGCCTACTGCACCTGTATTATCTTTTCGGCACAAAAAGAAAAGAAAAACATGACGCATTATGGTGGGAGATGTGATCTCTATTTGCTGTTTTGGAGGCCAAGATATCATACCATGCACTTGCATTTTCCATGTCTTATTCTGTGGTCAGTATCGTGGTTACTGTAATTTTGACTAGGGATTTATTTCTCATCTTATTTCAGCGAGCAGTACTCTGGTGAGTTATCAAAGCCATCGGCATACTGTGCTCATGCTCTTCATGCAAAGGCCGAAAAGTGAGTTTTCTCCTCTTCTCCAAAATCACCACCTATTTATCCGAGCTGTGAGGATTGAACCAATGGAACATGAGTTGCAGGTTGTTTCACCTTACTACTTTGAGGTACATGCTGGGAGTACCAAAAAGCATCCATCCAACTACTTTTTGCTGGAAAATGGAAATAGTCTGCATGATGTATTGAGGTCATGGACAAATGCTACATTAGACATGTTGCGGTCTGCAATATGGAAGGCAAAAGGCCCAGCACCTCAAAAGAGAACATTCAGATGCAAAGCCTGCAAAAGTTTGTTATTCCTCCCCTCATCCATTCCTTGCTCAGCTTGCTTAATTGCTTTATCTTGCACACTCCGCAGTGGGAAATTTGCTTTGTTTTGTGATTCGTGTCTTGAGTCCATGGGGGCTAAGAATAATAGCAGGTAACCTTTGTAACAAATATGTCCATTCCATTTTTATCAAATTGAAATATTTTTGGTTGTTTGATTTGTATTACCAGATATCGCCGTAGTGTTAGCATGGGCGATATACTATACATTTTCCAGTTTTCCTGACCATGTGGCCGCATAGAGTGTTCCATTTTTTAAATTTATTGTTTGATATGTTCTTGCAGAAACTAACTTTATTTGTACAGTTCCATAAATCCATTCACATGTCAGATGATAGTAGAACAATTTTGTAGCACCATTTTTCATGTCTATCATCACTGCACTTTTCAACTGAGCACCTAGACTTGACACAACTTTAATGACAAGTATTTGTAGGATGAAATCCTTATATATATATGCTATCTATAGAGCTTGAGACTTGGAGAGCTTGAATTGAATCCAGAGTTCAATTTGATGGAGTTGTCGGTGGAGGATTTTGAGAATAAAATTCAAATAAACTCTGCTGCTCCTGACTGCTGCCATTGGCATTTCCCCCTTCTGCTTCCCAGTTGTGATGCCTTCTGATTTCTCTCTTTTTCTGTTGGATTGAAGAGGGATGCAATAAAGCAAACATATGAAAGGTCGGTCAAAGCTGCTCAAGATTACGGGATCATGAAAGAGAGCCTAGAGTTTGTTTTCTTGTGCTTTGAAAAAAAATGATGCTTTCACCTGGTTTCAGTCGAGAAGCTGATCCCTCTACCTCTCCATGCAGGTCTTTGGTCCGAACATTTGTGCTTTCCTTAATATACGTGTGCCTCTGCCAGCCCACCCTGTTCGACGGCGGCACGATGATATTTTGTTTTTAGAAATTTCCAACAACCAGAATGCTTTAGATGATAATTTGGAAAAATAAGAAGTTGGATCAGTTAAACCTATTTGTCTTTCGATGTTTGATGCCTTCAATAATGTTTGTTCTGGGAGTATCTTTTTGTCTACGATGGTCTAACTAAAACCAGTTATTTGAGTATGAATTTTGGATTGAGAAGAACAAGGGAGGTTTACATATTCTCTACCTGGGTTGACCGGATAATGCATTCCATATTTAGCTATTAGTTTTCCTTATAACATGTTTTGTACATAGGCCAGAGGCTCATCTTTAGCAAATAACACTGGTAACTGTCTAATATAAAGACGACAGTTTCATTTGGCACTAATGCTTCATATCAGTATATGAGGATGAAAGGAGATTTTGGACGGAAGTGTCTGTGGACTATTGTCCTTACAGTACTAGGGTAACAGGTTCAATTGTTTGTTGTTATATCTTGCATGAGTATTTTTTTTGGAATTATTGCTCAAGATATGGAAGTGTCAGTTTTCTGCTTGTTCTATACACCCTTGCAGTTATTAACTTGCACCGGTAGAATTGTGCCTCTTCCCCTATAACTCAGAACAAGACGAGAAAGTGCTGACATCATTTCTTCTTCTTGCTCGACACATTCAGGTACTGGAGGTTGCGCAACAGGTCATTGGAGTTCAGGAACACCTTGTTTGGCTGTGGCTGAAATCGTGTGAGAGATCTCCTTACACCTTCAATTTGCTTCAGGGCAAGGAAGCCAGGGTTGTTTGCTATGGGCTTCACCAATCAGCTCGGCACTCTTAGGCTCTCCCTGTTCATAACAATCTTTCTAGGACACTAGATCATTCCCCATGGTCTTGCAATCACACAATTAGCAATGTACTCAGCTCTAAGTCCCCCAGGTTAATTATGATTTAGCATTTTTGCAGCGCTTTGGTTGCTGCTGCCTGTTGGTCCTTATATTCTAAGCCTCCTAGCAAGGAAATTAAAGCCAGAACAACATCTTGGGCGGGGAACACATGATCTGTTTTTTCCTTGGAAAGTGTTTTGAGATACTGTACGCTTTCATAATCAAAGATGGATGCATATCTGAGTTAAAAGATGTATGCATATCTGGCGGCTAAAAGCTGGACTTTTGGCCAAACCAACAAGGAATCTGTACTGGAATCCTCGTTAGTACATGTTTACAGACGTTTGAATTGCTTTGATTCTATTTTGGTTTGGCTGTGGGATTTATTTTATTAGAGCTTTATCTCTCGACCATATATGAGATGGATACTTCTTTTTATCCCCTTCAAATGCACAGTTCCACTAAAAGAATACATTGGTACTCTATTTCTTCAGTAATAGTCGGCTAATGTTTGATTTTCAGTAAAAATTGACATAATCTGCTCATGTTTGATTCCTTGCCGGTTGTTATTATTTTTAATTCCTTAATCACCCGTGCCCCTTCATCTCTTGTGTCTTCGTTTGTTGTTTTCATAAGCATATCTGAAATGCTGCTGTGGCGTTAGCACGAGCACTATACGTTTTGTTACCAATGCATATATTTTCTTTTGAATGTTTGATTTGTACTATCGAAGGTCACCATTGCATTAACACGGGTATTTAATTTCACAGTATTGTTATTTTATCATGCGATCCATGTGTTTTTAGTACAAAAGTTTAATTGTCCTGTAGCAACGCACGGGCACGCTACCTATTTGGGTAAAAGAAGGGAATTGGGAGAAGAATATGCCATGCATCTATAAGTACCAAATGTGGAGTTGGTCGAGACAATTAGCAAGCTAGATGCAGTCAAATTTTTCGGATCATCTCTAACAGTTTGGTAAAGCCACTCTTAATCTAGATTTTTTTTGGTAGGATTAAGAAAAACTTCCTCCAACGGCTCCCTATGTATACTAGCTCTCAATCTATTCACACTTGGAAAAATGGAGGCATTCACATCCAAAGATACATGGAGGACAGCTACTCCCTATCATGCGGCGGTGATTTTTTTTTTTCTTCAACACTCCTTCCCAACCGTCGCCGCTGGCGGTTCTTCGTCCTAACCGCCGCTACCTAAAGGTTCATCGGAATTGAATCTCTAGCCACTACTTTTATCTGGGCCTTGTTTAGATCACCTCCAAATTCCAAGTTTTTTCACTCTCTCTCCATCACATCAATTTTTAGCCGCTTGCATGGAGCATTAAATGTAGGTAAAAAAATAACTAATTGCACAGTTTAGTTGGAAATCACGAGATGAATCTTTTGAGCTTAGTTGGTTCACGATTGGACAATATTTACCAAATAAGACGAAAGTGCTACTATTCATCGGGTTGAAATTTTTTGCAATCTAAACATGGCCCTGATAATGCTAAGAAGTAGGTTAGGCAATGCAGATTTCGCTTTGTAGGTTCTGGCTACGATTTAGGGTGCTGGGATGGCAGTCACAGACGCCCTCGCCACCGCCTGGCAGGTTTGCCGAAATTGGATGTCTGCCTACTATTTTTAAATCTAAGAATACTGGGAGGTAGAGCAGTCGATGTAGATTTGAGAACTACTAGAAAAAACCCGCGGCGTTGCCGCGGCACAGGACATATGGACCAGTTCATTTAGATGTAGCACAAATATGTAGTTGAGGGCATGTCTAGTTTTTAAATAGAAACAACGTGCTATGAGTTTTCTATGTCTGGCATGGGGTTAATTGAAACACAAGTAGCTAGTATAGTATTCAGAAGCAAAGGCGCACTTTACTTAGTGCCATTAGTGTCATATATTGCAAACTATGGCATTTAAGTGTGTACAAGTACAAAGCCATATATACATATATATATTATTAGAAAGGCTTGACTGGTAGCAAGCAAGTAGCATTATGATATAGATTAAGGAAATGGTCATATCACCAAAGTTTGTAATAGACCATTTCTAAATCTATGTACATTTGGTTTATATCAGGGAATATGTAAAGCAAAAGATCCTGATATACTTTGCAATGTTAGCATGCTAAACATTGTAAACTGCATTATGTAAATCAGCAGGGTCTGTTTGTGATGATCCATCCCTTGAACAGCCTATTTAATATGAAAACAAAGTAGACATTAATATAGCAATTCCTTCACTTGTGAGCTTGGTACGGGCAAATAAATTCTTAAAGTCTTATAATATATTATACATTAGTATTGTCTCCATCCTTGTGAGCTACTCGTAGCGTTGTTTCTTCACTTTATTTTCTTGATCACGTTCGTCCTGTTCAACTGTTCATCATCTGTTCCTTCGTAAAAGAAAATGACTGTTATATAGGCGCAGGGCCAGTTTGGATGCCAAAATTTTTGGCAAAACGCTACTGTAGCATTTTCGTTGTTATTTGGCAATTAGTGTCCAATCATAGTCTAATTAGGCTTAAAAGATTCGTCTCGTAGATTTCGTCTAAACTGTGTAATTAGTTTTATTTTTTATTTATATTTAATGCTTCATGCATGCGTTCAAAGATTCGATGTGACGGGGAATCTTGAAAAATTTGGCGTTTTGGAGGGGAACTAAACAGGCCCGCAGTATAATATATAGGCAACATGGATCAAGAGGGTGTATTTTTAGAGAACAACTAAGATTTGAGCTGAACATGATGGAGGGCAGACCTATCAATATGAGAACTGCAGATTCCAAGTATCTGTCTTTTAGTTGCTGCTCTTTGAATGTCCACTCTCAGAACAATGTCACGACCTTTACCCATGTAGTGATGAATCTAGATGGAAAAAGTAACATGTATGAGAACTTTATGCAGGGTGACGACATCTTCAGTTTTGGGAGGAAAAAAAAACACTTGGTCAGACCTTTTCTAGAATTTTAGACCCCAAATACAGACAAATTCTTGGGCTCCACTATGTAGGCAGACTGTGTTCATTCCATTGTGATTTTTAACACAAAATACACAATTATCATTTCATTTTTAGGAGAACTATGAATTAGTATCAATAGATATTAGCAGATTCTTTCAATCAAGTCAATTTAAAGGGGAATTGAGTAAACAACACATAGCACTACAGAATGCTAGAGACATTGAAGCTTGAAAGTCAGTAAGCAACATTTTTCCACAAATCCATAGAATTAAAGCAATACTCCATAAGATGTTGGAAAGCTGTGTACTTATCCTGCTGGAACCGAACAATATACCTTCTTAGAACAGAGGCTTCATCATGCTTCTTGTCAGCTGTAGCAGGAGAAGAAGCGTTCGTCAGCATTGGTTGAACCGACGTTGCAAAGAAATGTCAGTGAACAATGAGCACAAAGAAACTCATAGGAGCAAAAGGGAAATATCCATTTATTTTCTGCAGTGAAAGCATGAAAACTCTCCGTTTTCGGTCCTGGAAGCTGCAAACAGTCTCCGCCTGGTGCGCCTAAAATCGGCGAGTTGCTCAGATTGAAGGGGAATGTAACTCTCGCAAGCTGCAGGCACGAACACGAAAGAATTTTAAATATACTTAGGTGTAGTGATAAATCTGATTACTACTCCTTGTGTGTGCGTTTCACCAGCAGCAGCGACTGAGTTCAATTGTAAATTACGCATCGAAAATATCCTGATTTATCCATACCTTGATGATAGATATGCAGGTCGTGGCCATTCATGGACCTGCAATTAAAACATCCACGAACCTGCAGCTAAAAGGTAGTGAACATCATACCGTGAATTTGACATTCTGTTGAGCACATTACATGCAGCGGCCACCAAGAACAGGAGAGGAAGCATACCAGGAGTTGTGTCTCTTGAACGGACAGCATGTTGATGGCCGCCAGCGATGGTAATCGCGTGGGAAAATGGATCTGCGGCCAGAGGTACCTGCCCACTGGGGATTAAAAGGTAAACAAAATAAGAAAAGAGGCGGAGGTGAAGCTCCGCTGGGCAGCACGGCAACGGAATCGGAGGAACCGGAGATCGAGTGGAGGAGGGATACACCAGTGGGCTACATCTGCCTTCTCTTGCGAGGTCAGCAGTAGCATCGAGGGGAGGTACATCTAGCTTCTCCGGTGATGACAGCAGCAGCGTGCAGGCGAGCGCAGCCGCGGTACGGCGTGCGTGGACGCGAGGACGCTGCGTGGGGGCGGGGACGGCGGAGGTGACCGTGGCGGTGTCGCTGTCGACGGCGCGGAGCGGGGGACGGCGGGTGGACGCGAGGACGCGGCGTGGAGCCGGGGACGGCGGAGGGGGCCGGGGCGGCGCCGCTCCCGATGGCGCGGAGTTGGGGACGGCGGCTGCGAGGACGCGGCGAGGAGGACAGGCTTAGGCAGCGGCGGAAGACGGGTTGCTGCGGCGCGGAGCGTGGGGCGCACCCGCCGCCGCATCAGGAGGGAAGGAGAGAGAGAGAGAGAGGGCGAGACGGAGGTGAGAGGCCAAATTTTGGTAAAGTTCGAGGGCTCTTTTGAAAAAAAAATATGAGAGGTCTAGACTGCGGGTTGATTCGAATAAAGTTCAAGGGTTTTTTTAAAAAAATACCGCGGCTCGCCCGATCTGGTCCGTCCACACGCCCGCTCGAACGGCGGGGAAAAGCAGGTGACGTGGCACGCTGCCTGGCCAGCTTTTGGAGGCAGGATTCATATGGTAAGATGGGAGTTAGGCTGTGTTTAGTCGGGTGAAATTTAGAAATTTGACTACTGTAGCACTTTCGTTTTTATTTGGCAATTAGTATTCAATCATGGACTAATTAGGCTCAAAATGTTCGTCTCGCGATTTTCCAACCAAACTGTGCAATTAGTTTTTTTTTCGTCTATATTTAATACTCCATGCACATATCGCAAGATTCGATGTGATGACTACTGTAGCACTTTTTGAGAAAAGTTTTTGAAACTAAACAAGGCTTTAGAGGAGGCAATGAAGACTCCGTTTTGGAAATTTTGGTGATGGTTGACTCTAGGGTGCGGTTGCCACGGTGTCAGGTGCGGGAAATGCTTTATTAAAAGAAATAAGAAAAAAAAAAAGAGGTATGTTGCTACTCTTTTAAAAGAAAAAAGAATAGGAGTTTCCGAAGTACTAAACCCAAGGATTTCACAAATCAAACTGCTTTTTTATCTTTTCGGGAGCAAAATATTGGGAACTGTTGGTGATGTGATTTTTTTTGTTCCAATATTTATTCCAAAGATTGCGAAATTAGTTTTTTTGGATTTTTTTTTTGTATGGTTGGATATGCTCTACCTACAGTTGATCTGTATGAGCTGGTTAAACGGTGTTTTTGCCAAAACAATAAAAATTATTTGCACCAAAATTAGTTAATCGACACACTATCCAGCACTGGAGCTGTTCCACGGCGTTCTTGGATCGGTTTTTTTTTAAAAAAAAAGTGTAGTGGATGTGAAACCATTTAGTTCAAGAACCATCAAAATGCAGAAAAGAGCTCTATATATGCATAATATTACATAGAAGTAAGCCTGCTCAGACATTTTTTCCTTGCAAACAGAGCTTTCCGAACGACAAATCCATGTGTCATCATGAAAGTATGAAACCTGAAAAGCGGAAGGGATCCTTGGAGTTATTTGTGCTAGGAAATCGCTTGGCAGAATGAAATTCTGGAGAGGGGATCTAAACAGAGCAGCATAGCACAAATCCATGTGGCCATGATCACACAGCCATCCTCTTATCAACTGACTGCATTGCTTCCTGCACGAAACAGCCTTGAGATTGTCAGAGCTGCATAGAGCTTAGAAACTCTACTCCTACTGACCAGCCTTGTTCAAAGTAAAGCGTGTAAACCAAAATCCTTGAGAATATAATTGAGAAAGAAACTGACTGCAGGTTAACCTTTTTAATAAGAAATTACACATCAATATACTTTTTAAGCCACTAACCATGCTTTATTGACAAAAAATGGATGCCGATCTAAAGCGTTAAAACTGCACATGTGTTGTTCCTTAAAAAAAATAAAAGGAATATGGGGTAACGTGTACCTTTATCTGATACTCACAAGTCCCAACTGGAAGTTCAGCAGAGTTTCAGGTTTATTATCAGCCCATCCAGATTTTCCATTTGCCTTTTCAACTTCATGCCTTTTTCCTTACTATTTCCAGTGCAGGTTTGTTGCGATGTCTGCTGACTGCTTTCCTGATGGCAACTTCAGTTTCTTCACTGCATCCCAGATTACTAAATCTAAAAGCAACTTTGTGGAGGCAGTAGAGGTTATTGACGCCAAAATCAAAACCAAGTTTCTCAGTTACAACATTGTTAGCAGATGGAACCTCGATTTCAAGTATTTCAAGCTTTGGCATAGATCCAGCTTCAAATATGAGTCCCATCCAATAATCACATATGAAGCGGAAGGCATTCAAACTTTCAAATCTCTTTCGGGTCCTAAGCCAATCCTCGGGGCTAGGATCTTCCCACCACTTAGTTTTGGGGCAGTCTTCCAAGTGCATGGCAAGAGAGCGGAGAGCCGGGATATCTCCAAGGATATCAAGGCCATCTTGAGTCATTCTTTCAATTCGGAAGCTTAGTTCTTGGAGATTAACAAGTGATCCCATCCAGGTTGGAACTTTAAAAATTGTTCCAAGCTTCATGTCGAAGTGGAGCCTGCGAAGTGCACAAGGAGCAGGATGCCAGGTATGGAGAGGGAAGCTCTGTTCGTCCATGATGTGAACAGTAAGAGACCGAAGGTTGTGTGTGACCAGTATGTGATGTGAACGTATCAAAACATCCTCATAAGAAACTTTATCAACTCGTGTTCCGTAACGATCCCAACTTATCTCCAACTCTCTAAGTTTACTTAGCTGAGCCAGCTCTTTCAGGAAGTTCATATGGTACATACATAAATTGACATGTGTCAGCTCTTCCAAATTTTGCATTTTTCCGATTCCATCTGGCAATCTGGTGTCAAGATCAATGAACAGTCGAACCAATTGCCGAAGTTGAATAATAGCCGAAGGTAACTCACTCACCCCAGTGTTTCTTACATCCAATGTATCCAAACACTGGAGTTTTACAATTTGTTTCGGGAGCTCCGTGATTTCTGTTTCTCTAAGGTTCAAGTATTTCAGGTGGATTAGCCTCTCTATATTTTCCAGGTGATGATTTTCTAATTCCTTACAACCTTCTAGGTCAAGCACGCGAAGAGCCTTCATGTCTGAAAGAGATGGCAGTTGCTTCCCATGCCCAAAGATAGTCACTGATCTGACATGAGATAACACTATTGACCCTTTCAGTACCAAAGCTGATGGTTCTCCATCACCACATTGGATAGATAATCTTCGGATCTTATTTTGTGGGATTGATGTAAGTTCTTGAGAGTTTAACAAAGTAACAAAGTTCTCCTCTATGGACTTTGTTATGATTAAATCAAGAATCATGTCGTGAACTTGACAAGTCACAACATGCCCATTATCAATGTACCATGGCTGGATCAGTCTTCTGTTGATGAGCTCATTTAAAGTAACTTTCACCTATATCATGTGCATTTTGCCCATATTCTTCTTGTACAAATCCTTCAGCAATCCATCTATTTATCAAACTCTTTCTATTTATAGTGTAATCTTCTGGGAATATACTTATATAAAGAAGACAAGTTTTCTGATAATGTGGAAGATCAAAATAACTGATAGATAGAATCTTTCTCATGACCTCTATGTCTGGATTATTCTCAAGTGTAGACCCAATAGAATTTGCCACTCTGTTCCACTGATCCAATGTCAGATCTTTACTAGCTAACAAGCTTGATAAAGTAATGATAGCCAATGGTAGGCCACCACACTTCCTTAGAATTTTGATGGAGGTTTCTTTTAGGTGAGAAGGACATCTTTCTTCGGAACCAAAAATTCTCTTAAAAAAATAATCTTTCTGAGTCAGCAACACTAAGGGGTTGCATTTCATAAATATGATCACTAGAGGACGAGCAACATGCCTTAGCCACATCAATTTTGCGTGTTGTTATGATTATTCGACTCCCACAATTATTCTGATGGAAAGCACATTTGATAAAGCTCCATGCCGAAACATCCCATAAATCATCAATCACTACAAAATACCTATTGAATACAATAACAAGCCATAAGTTAGCAAAACTAAGATATTTTCAAGCCACAAACAAAAGTAAGTAGCCTCAAAAGAACATGGCATATTAGGGTCCTATTTGAATAAGCTAAAATAAATTGTTAGCTGCTAAAAAAACTCTACCGGATCCAAAAAGATCAGCTTATAGTAAGACATTATGAACTCTTTAACCACCTAGCTTATAAAAAGTTATTAGTTGACTCTCTCCAGTTATTTGCAGCTTACAAAAATTTTAGATGCATGATTCAAACGGGGCCTAGGATTTATGAAAACTTGAAGGCACAGTTAAGCAAGCTGTTCTACTCAAGTGACATATATAGAAAGTTATTTACCTTGAAATCAATTATCTAGATGACTACCAAAGAGACACTAGATATTTTCTTCCAAGACGACAAAACATTTATTTTCTTTTGAATCTCAGATTTGTTTATGGGGTAAAATGATTTTTTGACAAATCCCTTGTCTTTCCATATGTGGCTGATATGTCAAAGCCACCTAAACAATTGATCGGGGGCTCTCTATCACTCTTTGGTTTTGGGTCACCTGTGGGTCATATAAGAAACCACTTACTGGTAATCATCTTAGAGACCCAAACATTGATTTGTTCTAGTTTTCCCTCACATTCTAGCCTTCTCACGCATCCATAAAATCTATCTCTCTAACCAAGCCTTATCTTTCCTCACTACACGACCTGAGTGTTAGTGTAGGATGCCTCCTTCTATATTCACCTCCTCCAAGAAAAGCAAGAGCAAAACATTCCCTCTTAGATTTACAGTTTTATGGTTTCTCTTGTGAGCTCCCCTTCTCCTTGGGCCACAGTCATGTTATGTCGTCCCAGGAGGAAGAAGGGGGCTGTTGGGCGCCATTTCTGGAGGTAGTTGGTAGCAGCTGATGTTACCAACCAACATTATTTCCCGTGATGGCTGATATTACCAACTGCCTTTGGAAATGCCCCCTCATTTTTAGGGGAGGCTGGTTTTTCCAACCTAGCAATGTGAATTTCAGGGGTGCCTCGTGTTACCAACTGCCTCTAGAAATGGAGAATGGAGGCTATCTCCAGATGCTGTTAGTTCCACCAGTGACCCCCCCCCCCCCCCCCCCCCCCCCCCCCCCAGAATACATTTGTAAGGCTTGGGCCATTTGTTGGGCCCTCTTAGTGTGTCTCTAGGGGCAGTTTTAGATCCAGGTGCCTCTAAAAATCGTTCCAATTTCCATGCCCAAGGGCCACAAGTGCATTGCCAAAGGTAGTGGCTGACACATGGCACCTAGGATAGTTTGTGAAAGGGTCTAGGCCACTGGAACGGGTTCTTGCACCAATGGAGTTGGGCCATGTCATGCATGTTGAGCGCTAGTGTGCTACTAATCAAGTGCAGCCTAATGAAATGGTTGTCAACAGGGCTGGTCCCTCATAGGGTGGGCTCAATCAACTATTGGCCTCTAGCATGCAGCCCCCTCCGCACGCTTCTCAACTAGACGACCTTCCATGGCTGCCCTTATTGCATCACCAGCATCCCTTTGGCCTCATCTATGTTCCCCTTAGCCAATGACCTTCCGTGGTGATCCCGACCATGCCCCTACCATTCCTCTAGCTTCCCTCACTCCTCTGCTTTGGCATTCTCTACATTCTCCTTGCCCTGATCCACGACAAGCCTTTTCGTTCATAGAGTAGCATGATATGAGAGCTTATAGGCTGTCTCTCTCTTTTTTGGTGTATCATTAGATAAACCATAGTTGCACATATACATAGAATGATTTAGGTTTACCTTGAATTAAGTTTGTAATAGGCACTAGATTAGTTGTAAGTGACACAATTCACACTCTCTCCTCTATAGGACCCACAAATCATGTAGTTCCATTTAGCAAAACAACAATTTGAAAACTTTTCATAAACAATGACGATTGATTATTTACCTCTTTTTCGTAAGATGTCCCCTGAGTTTGTTGATGAGACGCATCTCATCATCTGTTGGGTCAATGGCAGCTCCCACATCTTTAAGTAAGTCCATCAAAACTTTCTTCATGCTGGGACATCTTGACACGGACACAAAAGCCGTGCAGTCAAATTTGTCCTTGAATTTATTGTATACCTGCATTGCAAGAGTAGTTTTGCCCAAACCTCCAAAGCCCACTATGGCCATTATGTTTAGTTCTTGATCTTGTTTCCCATTTCTTGTAAGCCACTGTATGATTTGTTCCTCTGGGCTATCAATGCCCTCAAGCTTGTTTGTCTCAACATAGAATGCCTTGAGACGATCGTCAATTTGCACCACTGCTGGCCTGAAGGTTGAATCATCCAGCTTGTATCTATAGCGGCGAGCGTTCTCCTCCACAACACGGGTTTTGAGTTCCTGGATCTGTTTGCCAATATCATGTCGAAACCACAGCTTCTTTATCTTGCCTACCGTCTTCCGAACAAGGCTTGCGTTGGGCCTATCATTGACCATAAAATTGTCAATACATTCCTCGATATCGTAGGCTAGCTCTTGTACCTTATTCCTCCACTTCTTCACTTGCATGTCGAGATCTTCTATGTCTGCCAGCTTGAAGAGGAGCAAGTTCATGCTAGTAAGCTCATCTCTTAAGAAGATAATGTTGTGCTTCACACCTATTAGTAGCATGTGTTCCTTCTCTAGTAGAGCGGCGAGCTTGCGCAGCAGGGAATTCATCACCCCACAAGCAGCACTCACCATGATTTTCTCCATCGTTATTTCCCTTCCAGCACTTAGAATCTCTCAGTGTGTCCTGCCAAGGAAAAAGATGTGGGTTCTTTATACAAACATTTTGTTAGAAATTTCCTGCCAGGGCCAGCATGCAGACCAAGTAACAAGTCTGTCAGCCCGCCCCCCCCCCCCCCCCCCCCCCCCCCCCCCCCCCCCCCCCCTCAGCAATAGCAACAACAACCAACACCCAAAAGCACAAAACCAGGGAAAACATCAGCCAAATCGGACAGACCTCCATCCCCAAGACATGACTGACAGACCTACATCCCCACCAAGACATGACTGACAGACCTCCTAGCCCCTGCCTCCAAATCGGAGTTTGTGCTTTATGCAAGCACTTTGTTGCCTTAGAATTACAATAGGTCTCAAATTTCATCCTAGCCCCTAGTAAAAAAAATGTCCCAGTTTTAGTAAACAATTATGTACACAAATTTTTGCACAAACTCAGCAAGCTCTGTTCTTTGCCATTTTTTGAGAGTCGGTTCTTTGCCATTTGAAGTGTCAGCTGCTCAGTTTGCTAACTCCAAATCGCATACAAATTTCTAATCTCTGAATCACCTAAAAAAATTTGATAGGCAGAAGGTTCACTCATGTTTTGTTAGTACTATCCCTTTTCAATGTTTGTATTCCCTCATTGGAAAAAAAAAAGCCTTAACTGCATCTATAAACTTTAGTTAAACAGTGACTGAGAAGTACCTGCGAGCATCCGTTGGTATTGCTTAAGGGCGGATTTTGAGGATAGAATCCCCTTCAATCCCTTCCAATCCTCTTCAATAATCTCCCTTCAATCCCCCACTAAACCGAACAATGACTAGTAAGGATGCATTCCCGGATCCGGATGGGTAGTTCCTAGACCTGGCGAAGGATTTCGCTCCCCATTCCGCCGCCTCAGCAACAACTTCGTTCAGAGACAGAGACTCTCTCTCTCCTTCAATTTGCCGGCTCCAAAATGGGGTCAACCCGTCGTCAAGGGCCTGCGGAGTCTCCGGACAACAAGGGAGAAGAGAACGAAGATGGTAAGCACAACAGCGGAGATGCTACGGAAGATAGAAGGAAGACGAATTAGGTCGTTACCGTACCGCCGCTGGAACTGAAGGGATTAGGGATCAACGTGTGTGGAGGATAGGAGGAGGAGGCAGCTGGATGCCATGTTCAGAAGAAGGAAGGAACTGCTTATATGTTCAGTTTGGGTTAGTAGGTAGTAGACATTATGAGATTTTTTATATAAAAAAAAATTGAGTCTAGATGATGTGCGTTGCTCTAATTCATAAGGGCATAGGAGGTTTGAAGATTTATCCAATAATCATGTCATGTATTCTAAATTCATACTGAAACTGTACTCCGCATCGTACCTGGACATGATGCTTTAGCTCTTTTATAAGCACATGATTGAGTGACGGGTCATGAAAGTGCTCCATACTTCAATACCAAATAGAGATCAGATTGTATTACAGGGATTGGATTTGTGGAGTCTTGATATGCTATCATACTTAATTAGCATTTGTTATCATATGGAGATCGAAGTGTATTATGAATGGTTTGACTGAATTCCATTTGGTAGAGCTTTGGCTGCCGATTTGGTGTTGCTGGGTGCAGTAAGAGTGTTGGCTGCCTTGGTGGAAATATGTAGCGAGAACATGTGATCTCTTCTTGCGTGAATCTTAAATATATCTCCGTGATGCTTCTTTTTTACGACATATCTCAGTGATGCTTAATAACTTGACATATATGCCTTTTAGTTATTTGATTTGTCTGGTTATGTACTGCCGTAGCGTTAGCACGGACATTATACTAGTATAGCAAAGAGCCTTTTTTGTCCCTCCTCTCATAATAAATTAAAAACCTGTGAAGTCATTTTTTTATTCACCGACTCTAGCTCCTCTGCACCAAAGTAAAAGAGCCAAAGTTGTTTGAAGCCATAATTAAGTTGGTAAACTTGCCTATAGTAAAGTGTAAACCAAATATCCCTTGATGTCAGTATCCCTCAACCTAAAATGGATGACTTGCATCGGTTTGCCTCGTCCTACGTGGACTGGAGTTAGGCAGAAAAAGAGTAGGACAAGTCAGTATATTCATTTTGAGATATCCTGTCGTCCTTGCTAGGAGTATATATTAATCTCCATTATCTCCATGAGCATCGTCAGTCAGATCAGCTCCCCCGTCGTCCCTCTCCCTCCTGCTCTCTAGCTCCTCCAACAACAAACCCCTCACATAAAAGTACATGGCCTGCACGAAGGGCTTCTTCTTGCTCAATCTCACCATGAGGAACTCTCTGTCAAGAGAAAACCTATCGTAGATGGCATCTCTGTCAAATTAAAAGACAGACTATAGCGCATCAACAATGTATCTTACTGTTGTTAGGACACTATTAGTTACTCGTTGGTTTTATCTGAGATTTATATAATGTATATAGCTAGCTAGGTGCATGCATGAATCATACCTTGTTGTGTAAGCTAACAATTCGTTAACTTCAGCGAATTCTCGTTCAAATTCCTCATCTGTCATGAGTTCCTCTTCCTCTCCCACGTCAGAGTCGGATCCATCAGTTTCGCTCTCCGTCGTCTCACGAGCCACTTGAACTATCTCCTTTCCTGTGACTTGTTCCTCTACCATGAATGACAAACCATCAGTTTTCTTCTCCGGCTTATCATTACTAGCCACCTCGAGTATCTCCTCTCCTGCGATTCTTGTCTTCTCCATCTGCATCTCACTAGCCTCTTCAACTTCCTCTTTTCCTTGTGGCTTGTTCATTGTTTCCCGCCATATTGTTTTCCGTCTTGCTAGTAGCCTCTGGCAGAGAAACAACCTTTCATCCATGGCTAAAAAGTATTTAGTCCCGGTTTCAAAATTGCAAACGTGACTAAAGAGAGGATTGGACCTTTAGTCTCGGTTTGTAATACGAACCGGGACTAATTCCACCCTTTAGTCCCGGTTGTAATGGTTATCGAGGCGTGTTAGAGGCGTGTCAGTACGAGAAGCTTTAGTCCCGGTTTGAGACACGAACCCGGACTAAAAGTGTGACTTTTAATCCTGGTTTGGGACACAAACCTAGACTAAAGGTGTCTACAGAGTGAATTTAAAAGGAAAGTGTATCTCATCTAAGTCAAATGTGTGGTGGGAGGTGATACGGTAACATGCGCAAGATCTGAACTGGAAGGTCTTGGGTTTGAATCTCCATAACCACACCCTTTTTTTCACCCAAGAAACACCTCTAGTCCTGGTTATAGAAACCGGGACTAAAAATGAAGACTAAACCGGGACTAGAACTAGTTTCTCTACCAGTGAGCTGCTCCAACTGTCTCCCTTTGTATGACTTGTTCGTTTCCTGTCAACGATCTCTACCAGTGAGCTGCTCCAACTATCTCCCTTTGTATGACTTGTTCGTTTCCTGTCAACGACCTATCGATTTTCTTCATCTTCCTACCAACCGCTTTTTCAGTTGCCTGCTGCTTTCCTGTGGATGTCCGACAAGTTTTCTTCTTCGTCGTCGTCGCCGCCTTCGTGGCAGCCTCATCAGGGACATCATTGTTGTGTCCAGGTCCAACCTAGGATAGAGATCGAGACAAAATGCAGCTGAGATATAAAAGCACTACCAGCTGATTGTATATAATATGAAGACATGAAGAAGAGGTGGAAGAAGTACCTGAGAGGAGCGGGAGGCGAGGGGTCTCAAGGGCGCCCCGCCAATGACGACGGTGCCACGCGGGGTCCTGGAGCCAGCAGCCGAAGAGCAGCGGGGGTGTTGACCGCCCTGGAGAGATAGTGCAGCGCCATGGCAGGCAGATGGCGCCGCTCGGGCGGTGCGGGGTCGTCGTCGTTGGAGGAGGAGGGGACGACGGCAGGTACCACGCGCGCGCCGCGGGTGGCTAGGGCTTTCGGTGGTTGGTTCCATTCCTTAGTCGGCGCTGGAATTTCGAAGGACTCTACCGTACGCCGCGTGGGCCAGAATGTGGCCCACAAATTCCGCAGCCCATAAAACGGTCTCATGGCCCAACCTCAGCCTTGAAAAGCCTTCCATGTATGATAATGCTGGCCCACAGGCGTCCGTCCCATCCGGATGCGGCTCATCCTCGTCTGCTCTCTCTCAAAAACCCAACACGCACGCACAGGGGCGCTGTACGTAAATTCCCCAAACCGACCTCGAGCCAGGCCATCCTCCGGCCTACCTCTCTCCACTTCTGCTTCCTCTCCCTCCCTCGAGCTCTACTGCTCCGCTCCGCTCGGCCTCGATGTGCGTTACTCGCTACAGCTCGGTCCGACGGAAGGCATGTCGGCCTTGGCGTCGTCGCCACCGGCTAGCGAGGAGAAGCAGGAGGCGGTGCCCCGTTAGGCACTGCAAGGGCGTCAACGACCTTGACAAGGTCGTGCTCCGCGAGGTCCGGGGCAGCTCTGTAGGGGTACCCATCTGCCACTCCCACGAGTCACCAGGCATGTTCCGGCTGCCGCATGCCGGCGCAGATCCGCGGCGCTTGGCATGGTGTTGTTCGAAGCCTGATTTCTCGATTGCTGTCCCGACCTTTTCCCTCCCTTATGTTGCGTATGTATTCTGGGGGTATGGCCCCCGGTATCCACAGCACAAGACATGGGCCGCACCATCAGAGGTGGCCCGACCCACAAGATCAAGGCGTGCACGGCACTGGTCGACGTGCACCGCAAGATATTGTATAGTACCAAATAGGATACTTTCCTTGTAACCCTACCCCTCTAGAGTATATAAGGAGAGGCAGGGGTCCCCTAGTCGCTGGACTACATTTCAATACAATACAACAAAGACACATGACGTAGGGTATTACGTCGATCAAACGGCCCTAACCTGTCTAAATCGATGTCTCTACGTCTTGTGTCACCATCTGGTTCCTGATTACGCGCACCTCCGCCGACAAATCTACCATCGCGGGATACCCCTCAGTGGACTGCCGAGCATCTTTTATAGACAGTTGGCGCGCTAGGTAGGGCCTGTGCGTGCTGATCCATGGCGAACTAGATGGGATCTCAAGACCTATGTCCTGGCGAGATCGACTTTCATCTTGCCTGCGATGTCTACACGGAGATTTGCTGCCGAACTCAAGTCGTCGTGCGAAGAACAACAGCCCAGATCGAAAACTCACCGCCCGCCGGGTGCTCGCCGTCAACGCTGACCAGATAACGTCATACACCGCCGACCAGACATTCTGTCTAAAGCTAAGTCGCGCTTTAATATTCTCCAATCTTTATATATCACCATGATGTTTCTCCGAGTTGTTTTCTCCATGTTTGCTCTCCAAACGATTTTCCGAACCCCCGAACAGTCATGTTGACGCTCGGATGTCCCCTGAGGTGGCCCTGTCTCCGGCTCCTCCCTACACGTGCACGAGCGTCTGCCCTCTGCGTTATGGGTGGTTGGCAGCGGCTCCTTAGCAATGCTTTGTTCTTCCTATACGCACACGGGCTCCATGCTCCGCGTTATGGTTAACGGGCTAGCTAGGGCTGAAGACTCAGCTACACACTAACTAGTCTAGCGGTTTATATTAAATATAAATATATCTTCGCACCAACTGATCGCCGAGCTACATACGCTATTTCATCGTCATTATTGATTTTTCTCTGGAGTTCATATATTTTTACATCATGTACTACCCGTTCTACATTTTTGTATTGCAGGATCATCGTCCAGGTGATCGGACCACCTGGTGCTCGAACTTCTCCACTGATCAACTAGTCGAACCGCTAGGTTCATGGACTTCGTCGCCGACCAGTTGATCGGACTATTCGCTGGTCATTTCTACTCAATGCTCACTTCGCCGCCGACCAGTTGACCGGACTGTTCGTCGCTCGTGCTTCATCATCAGCTACGCCGGGGGCTCCTCGGTGTTCGGACGTCGCCAGCTACGCTGGGGACTCCCTTGATGGTCGGATCTTGCTACGCCTCATCGGTGTGCTATCAAGATGCTCCATGTTGTTCGAATCAGGGTGCTAATCTTGGGCAGCACATCTAGGATCTTGATACGCGCATGTCAGACGACGTCGGCAAGCTTTCAGACTTCTTTTTCTTTGACCCTGCTACAAGATTTATACATCATCTTCCAGCAGGCTTGGAGACTAAGTGAGCACACTTCACCTTGCGGTGAATGTGCGCTTTTCAATTCAGGGCTCCGCTCGTGGACTGGTTGCCTGCTCGGCCGGTTTTCTGCCTTTCTTCTACTTTCTGACCCTGGCACCATGTGACCACGTCACCTACTATTAGGCTCGGAGACTAGCTATGGGGGTATGGCCCCCGGTATCCACAAGATAAGACATGGGCCACACCATCAGAGGTGGCCCAACCCACAATATCAAGGCGTGCACGGCACTGGTCGACGTGCACCGCAAGATATTGTATAGTACCAAATATAATACTTTCCTTGTAACCCTACCCCTCTAGAGTATATAAGGAGAGGCAGGGGTCCCCTAGTCGCTGGACTACATTTCAATACAATACAACAAAAACACAGGACATAGGGTATTATGTCGACCAGACAGCCCGAACCTGTCTAAATCACTGTCTCTGCGCCTTGTGTCACCATCCGGTTCCTGATTACGCGCACCTCCACCGACAAATCTACCATCGTGGGATACCCCTCGGTAGACTGCCGAGCATCTTTTATCGACAGTTGGCGCGCTAGGTAGGGGTTGTGCGTGCTGATCCATGGCGAACCAGATGGGATCTCAAGACCTATGTCCTGGCGAGATCGACTTTCATCTTGCCTGTGATGTCTACACGGAGATTTGTTGCCGAACTCAAGTCGTCGTGCGAAGACCAACAACCCAGATCGAAAACTCACCGCCCGTCGGGTGCTCGTCGACAACGCTGACCAGATAACGCCATACACCGCCGACCAGACGTTCTGTCTAAAGCTAAGTCACGCTTTAATATTCTTCCAAATATTCTCCAATCTTCATATATCGCCATGATGTTTCTCCAAGCTGTTTTCTCCATGTTTGCTCTCCAAACGATTTTCTGAACCCTCGAACAGTCATGTTGACTCTCGGATGTCCCCTAAGGCGGCCCTATCTCCGGCTCCTCCCTACACATGCATGAGCGTCTGCCCTCTGCGTTATGGGTGGTCGGCAGCGGCTCCTTAGCAACGCTTTATTCTTCATATACGCACACGGGCTCCATGCTCCGCGTTATGGTTAACGGGCCAGCTAGGGCTAGAGACTCAACTACGCACTAACTAGTCTGGTGGTTTATATTAAATATAAATACATCTTCGCACCAATTGATCGCCGAGCTACATACGTTATTCCATCGCCATTTTTTATTTTTCTCTGGAGTTCATATATTTTTACATCATGTACTACCCGTTCTATATTTTTGTATTGCAGGATCATCGTCCAGGTGATCGGACCACCTGCTGCTCGGACTTCTCCACTGATCAACTGGTCGGACCACTAGGTTCATGGACTTTGTCGCCGACCAGTTGATCGGACTGTTCGTAGGTCGTTTCTACTCAATGCTCACTTCACCGCCGACCAGTTGACCGGACTGTTCGTCGCTCATGCTTCATCATCAGCTATGCCGGGTGTGAAAGGTCCTTGTGTGGTTTTGGTAATTGAGTGACAACCTAGGTGGACTAATTGTGTTTATGTGAGATACACAGGTGATTAGTCCACAGGTATATATGTGTGAGCAACATATGCCATGAAGGTGAAAATGGCTTGGAGATGTTGCAAAGCTCACACATGTGATGATGAAGGAGCTTATTGCACATGAGACATGACATTGAGTCATGTGATCAAGGTGGAGAAGATCAAGACAAGACTTGGCTTGATGTACCGGCTGCAAGCGTGAAGGGCAAGTCGGAGGCTTTGGAGCGATGGACCGTGTGGCGGTGAAGCTTGAGCAAGACTTAGCGCCGATGGACGAAGGTAACGGTGAAAAGCAAGTAAAGTCAAGATCGATGAACCAATATGATCACGTGATGATATGAAGTGGATCATATCATTTGGTGATTGGTTGGTGCATGTGTTGCATCAACAATGGAGGAGTTGGAATGGAATGCGTAAGGCAAAGGTATAACCTAGGGAATTTCTTTTCACTGGTCATAGGTGTGTAGAGAAGTTTATGACTGAGTTTAGGATAGATGGTCATACTATCAAGAGGGGCAAACTTGTTTGCATATCGGTCATCTAGTGCCACTCGAGTGATCTAACTTTGCATCGTCGCTAGGATTGAGTGGTGTGGCAAGTTGAGTGGCTAATCCTTTGGAAAATGATTGTGAAAATGCTAACACACATACACATGGTGGTGTACACTTGGTGGTGTTGGCACATTTACAAAGGAGATGAAGTTGGAGTTGATGTGGATCAACTCGGCGATGAAACGGAGGCGAGAAGGGTTAGAAACTCCACTAGCGGAGTGTCCGCCCATAGAGTGTGGACAGTCCGATGGTGCCACCGACGCTCTATATAGAAAAGACAGAGTCTCACAGAGTGGACCGGACGCTGGTCACGTGGTGACCAGACGCTGGGGTCCTGCGTCCGGTCAGTGGCAGCAGAGAGCGTGCAGCGTCAGTCTTCGACCGGACGCTGGCGCTGAAAGTGACCGGATGCTGGCAGGGTGCGTCCGGTCAGGCTGACGTACGGTGATGTAGGTAACGCAGAAAGGTTGGAGAAGGATCGGACACTGATCTTGTGTCCGATCGTGATCGACCGGACACGTTCGGTCGTGACTGGTACCTTACTGGAAACGACCGGACGTTGGGGTTGCTGCGTCCGATCACTTTGAACAGCTGCGTCCGGTTATCTCTTGACCGTTGAGATCATGCGACTGAGGTTGAATAGAGGTGACACGTGGCGAGCATCCGTTGACCGGACACTGAGGTCTGCGTCCGGTCAATACGACCGGAGCGTCTGGCCGTCTCGAGTTTTACCCAGTGAAGGGGTAACAACTAGTTTAGCCCGTGGGGCTATAAATAGAAGGTGGTCGTGGCCATGGCTAGGGTTGAGCACCTCGGGGGACTTTGTGTCCATGCTTGAGAGTGCTTGGGAGCCCTCCATCTCACATATGCTTGATAGTGATCATCCGATTGTGTGAGAGAGCGATTCTAGTGTGATTGTATTATGAGGTTGCATCGAGTGGCACTAGGTGATCGAGTTGTAAGCCGGTGGTGCTTGTTAATCTTGGAGGATGCCACCTTCTAGATGGCTTGGTGGTGGTCTCCGTCAAAGCCCGCAAGAAGCTTGTGCGGTGCTCCGGAGAAGAGCTTTGTGAGGGGCATTGTGCTCGCCCTGCGGGAGCCACGGAGAGCAACTCTAGTAAAGTGTGTCATTGAGCTACCCTCACTTTCGGGGTAGGTTCTTGCGGTACCCGATGTGCGGGCTTGGTGGGTGATGCCAATTAGCCGCCGAACCACCAAGTGAGCGGTCGACCCAATGGGGACTAGCGTGTTGGCAAGCACGTGAACCTCGAGAGAAAAATCACCGTGTCAACCTTGTTCTTCCCATTGGTTTGCAATCCCCTTTCACAAGCTTGTATTTATATTTCATATACATTGTGCTTGTGTAGTTGCTCTTGTAATTAGTTAGCTTGTGTAGCTTACTAGTTACCTTCTTGCTTGTGTAGCATAGAAGTAGCTCCCTTGCGTGGCTAATTTGGTTTGTATAACATTGTTAGTCACATTGCTTAGTTTGTGTAGCTAAGCAATTACACT